>NC_079525.1:15947802-16010302 GCF_003711565.1 Takifugu flavidus
CATTGTCTTTATTCCCTCCATGTTCTTTCTTACTTTCCTTCCTTTTTCTTTCTTCCTTTGCAACTCAGCCATTTTTACATTTGCACATATTTTTTAACCTATCAACTATGAAAAATTCCCCAAATTCCCAAGAGCCTGTCTTCTTATCGGCTGCTCTATCGTACTGTGAGTCCTGCAGGCTCCTCAATAGTGGAGGGAGGAGACCCAGGGTTAGGGTTAGGGTTAACCCAGGAAAATCCTTTGCAATGGATTCACATTTGAATGAATTAACTCGGGACACGACAAAGTTCCATGTTCCAAAATGGGAAAGAAACAAAAAAGCTGTGGGCAACATCTCAGAGATGTGAGAGGATGAAGTTCTAAAGATGAAAGTGTGACTTTAAAAGGCATTAAATGAGATGTGGGGGACAAATGAAGCCATTTCCTGATCATCACAACGGGAAGCTTTTCTTTCTTCCTTCACTAACCTTCCATTCCCATCTAGGAAAAGGCTGATTGAACTGACAAACTTCCCTCAGGCCTCTGGAATCCTTCGATAAAACATCCCTTCTACAGCTTCCATGCTAAATTTTTAAGCGCCTGTTGTCGTATTTTTATTTTTATCCTCCCCAGCCGTGTGCGTGTGCTCCCAGGACGTGTTCCTGTGCCTCAGTGACTTTACAACATGCACGTCATCCCCGCTCCGTCCCTGCAGGGACACGGCTCACTAAAAACTAGGAGAATAACACCACCCCATTCGCTTCCTCCACCAACGGTGGACAGAACCTTTAACACCGCCTCTGCTGAGCGTCTCCACTTCCTGCCGGGATTGAAATGGCTTCTTTCTGCTTTTCCTGCTTTGACAGGCATGGCGAGTCACCCGCCCGTCCCCATCTCGGAGCTGGCAGATCACATCGAGCGCCTGAAGGCAAACGACAATCTCAAGTTCTCTCAAGAGTACGAGGTAGGAGCGCCGATTATCTGTCCCGGAAAACTTGAGCTGCAGCTTCAGAGTGGAGCCTCACACATCCTCATTAGCATTCAGACGTGTCTTCAGTGAGTGATACAAGATAAAGCTCAGCCTGCCCCCGCTGTTGTTATCTATTCAAATAGAAGGGACAGAAATTGAAATTGCAAGTTAAAAGAGTTTTTGCTGGGAGCCAGATGGTTATCGAGCTCTCGTTTCCAGCTCTGGTAGACGAAAAAGAGCCCGATCACAAGAGATACGAGGCGCGGCGCTCTGAGAGGAGCTGCTCCACTCGGAGAACGTGTCTGTGAAGCTGCTGCTGTTAGCCAAAAGGGTTAGCACCTCTCAGGGGCTGGTTGCTCCCCTCCGGTGAAGGACGGCGCTCCTGACCGGACGCCACCGAAGAGCCGGACACGGATGAGCAGATGAAGACGAGGGCGGATGGAGCAGGAAGGGTTAGCGACCCGAACGCAGAGTTGGTGGAAGCGACAGTAAGAAGGAAACAGCCGTAATTGTGTTTCCTGAGCCGCGGATACTTAAGGAGCAAACGGGATCGATGGAGGAGGAGAGCGAGGACGGGGGCACGGCGGTGGCGGCGGAATAATCAGACACGTGATGACGGGCTGTCGACGATCACACAAGCATTCAGCCTTCAGCGCTCACGCTCTCCAACCAAAACTATAATTATGTGTCGGAACAATGGGCCAGATTCACCAATATGTTCTTAAGAATCTTCTTAGATTCTTTCTTAAGTTGTCCTTAAGAAGTCCCTTAAGAAAACCCTACGTCGGATTCACCAACGCGTTCGTAAACCCCAGAATTGTTCGCAGCTGTGTTCTTAGATTGATGAATGCCATCTGTTCGTAAGTTGAAAGCGCGTGCCAGGTGAGTCTAATTAACATACGATTAGCATAAGTCACCGCCCACCAATGCCCATAAAAGGAACTGCAGCAGGACCCTGTAGACAGAGCAGAAAGCAGCCAAATGCATCACCATCATCATCATCATATCATCATCATCCCCATCATCACCATCACCATCATCATCACCATCATCATCATCACCATCATCATCCCCATCATCATCATCAAAAATATATATTTTATTTCTCAAAGCAGAAAATGATTCACACTTTTGTTCTTTCTTTGTCAACTTGACAACTTCTCATGGGGGTTTTGGGATTCGTAGCTTATGCAGGAACCACAGAAAACAGCTGGATGTCATTTCCGGGCGTGTTTGTTGTCGTTCTGATGGCTGTTGTGTCTCTTCCAGTCTGTGGACCCCGGCCAGCAGTTCACATGGGAGAATTCCAACTTGGAGGTCAACAAGCCAAAGAACCGCTACGCTAACGTCATTGCGTACGACCACTCCAGGGTTCTGCTTTCCAGCATTGACGGTGAGATCACAGCACAAAAGGCTGACGGTGGTTTGGGTTTGGCTTCAGACCCGATCCGTGTTTCCAGGTGTTTGTTTGTTTTTCCCTGGAATGTCTGCCTGGTCCTGCTGCTGCACGCTCAGCATGCGTCTTCATGCTAGCAGTCACAGTAGAACTGGAGCACTGATCATCAAATGGGAAGAAAAACTTCTACACAAATGAATGAGGCCTCCAGAGTTTCTGTCTGAAACGCTAAACTCATTTTCAAGGTTCATAATTCACGATGGAGACTAAATTGAAGATTTTAGAGCCGCGGAAGCTGAAATGTGGATGTCTAAGCCGTGTTTCCGTGTGGGTTTTGACGTGCACTCGGCTACCTCATCTTGGAAAGACCCAAGGCAGAGAAACAGGCGGAGGGCCGGGGAGAGGAAGCAGTGGGAGGCCGAGGCCAAACAGATGAGCCTTATCTAGGCTGAGCAGCCCTGAGCCGCCCTGAGCCGCCCCCCCTCCCCCGCGCGTCCCGGGGCTCCGGCTGCCTGTCTTTCTTTTTGGGCTTAGACAACACGTACACTCAAGAGAAACACACACATACGTTCTGCTGCAGATTAAAGAAGCTCTCCCAGGATGTGCAGGAGCACAGATATGCACTCCTGCTCCCTCGGTTTCCTCATGAATGCTCTGCCAAACAAGTGGAGCCGGAACTTTGGGTAAATTCTTGGTTTTATCTGCTCGGTTCTTCTGCTGCAGAGCCTCACGCTAACGCTAGCACATCGTAGCGTTTAGCCGAGCTGTCTGTTGAAGCCGCGGTGCGATAAACGTCATGGCTCCACCCTGACTAAAGCCCTGCTGTCGTTCCCACATGCTGGGCTGTCTGGGCTCTATGGGATGGAGTCAGGAAGCAGCTGGAAGAGGTTCTCCTTGTCAGGACTCTTCGCTCACTGCAGGCTCCTGCCTCTTTAAACGGGAAATTCTATTGGAAAGCTCCAACGTAGATGTTGCTCCTTTTGATCCCAGTAGGGCCACAGCAGAGTGGGAGTGTGTGTGTGTGTGTGTGTGTGTGTGTGTGTGTGTGCATGCGTGCGTGCATGCGTGCGTGCGTGCGTGCGTGCGTGCGTGCGTGCGTGCGTGTGCGTGTGTGTTTGCACCTCTGAGCAACGTCTCGATGATTTTTGGGATTATGCTATCAGGCCCAGATGAGCAGCACTGATCCTAAATCAAACACACGGACAGCAACAACCCCAAACTAAAGGCAGCTTTGCTCTACGCAAACATTCATCTTCCAGCTGTGACCCGAGATGATCCGCCGCCTTTAGTTCTGGGACCTGGACCTGCTTCAGTCCCTGAGTGTCCCTGTGCATGTCTCTGGTCCAGGTGTCCCAGGCAGCGACTACATCAACGCCAACTACATTGACGGCTACCGTCGGCAGAACGCCTACATCGCCACGCAGGGATCCCTCCCCGAGACCTTCGGGGACTTCTGGAGGATGATCTGGGAGCAGCACACGGCCAACATCATCATGATGACGAAGCTGGAGGAGAAGTCAAGGGTAAGGTGGGGGGACGGGGACCACATGGAAGGACTCGGGAGGGCGGAGCTAACACCACGGTTCTGGAATCACATCCAGAAAGACTCCCAGCCTGTGTGTGAGGTGTTTGCTGAGGGAACGCTGCAGAGCTTAGCAGCTCTCAGAAGGTGTGAAGTCAGGCGGATGTTCCCCTAAAGCACCGGGCGGAGTCGGAGCGGATCTGGAAGAACATGATTAAAGACTCTAGCAGAGGAAGGGAGGGAGGGAGGAGGGAGGGAGGAGGGAGGAGGGAGGGAGGGAGAGAGGGAGGGAGAGAGGGAGGAGAGAGGGAGGAGGGAGGGAGAGAGGGAGGAGGGAGGGAGGAGGGAGAGAGGGAGGAGGAGGAGGGAGGGAGAGAGGGAGGAGGGAGGGAGGAGAGGAGGGAGGGAGGGAGAGAGGAGGAGGGAGGGAGAGAGGGAGGGAGAGAGGGAGGAGGGAGGGAGAGAGGGAGGAGGGAGGAGGGAGGGAGAGAGGAGGAGGGAGGAGGGAGGAGGGAGGGAGGAGGGAGGAGGGAGAGGAGGGAGAGAGGGAGGGAGAGAGGGAGGGAGAGAGGGAGGAGGGAGGAGAGAGGGAGGAGGGAGGAGGGAGGAGGGAGGAGGGAGGGAGGGAGCGCCACTGGGGAGGGACGTGATGGGCTGACAGAGAAGCTCAGAACCTACAGACAGCCGAGCCTGTTTGGAGCTAACATGAAGAAAATTGGGTTCAGGCTGAGGGAGCAGGTGTGTGAGACCAGTCTGAACAAGTGATAACTGGTTTTATCCAGATCCTTGTTCAGACGGACCAGTGCTTCTTTCCTATTAACCTTTGTCTGTGTTGAATTTACCTTCTCCAACTGTCTCTGTTGTGTCTCGACCCTCAGATGCCCTCTTATTTCTTCTCTAAGGCAAGAACCTCTTTCTCTCCTCTGCTCCTCCCAGTTTTGATGCCAACCTCACTTCACCTTGTTTCCTCCCATTTTGTTCATCATCCACCAGTCGTGTCCCGATTTATTGGTTCATTAACGGCAGAGCACCGATCGAGCATGTTGTCACTCACACACACACACACACACACACACACACACACACACGCACACACACACACACACACACGTTCAGCTCGCGTGGAAAATGCAGCTCACAGAATCCCACCCAGCACCATTCTTCCCAGTTCCTTCCCAGTTCCGTCCCAGTTCTTCCCAGTTCTTCCCAGTTCCTTCCAGTTCCGTCCCAGTTCTTCCCAGTTCTTCCCAGTTCCGTCCAGTTCCGTCCCAGTTCTTCCCAGTTCTTTCCCAGTTCCGTCCCAGTTCCTTCCCAGTTTTTCCCAGTTCTGTCCCAGAGATTCACTCTGAACAAGTTTTATTCTTTTTATTCCTTGGTCTCAGGCTCCTTTTGTCGGGACTGATAAGGAAATACAAAGATGTCCGGTTAATTCTTTGGCTCCTGTTGACGGCGCTGCTTCCTCTCTCGGCCCAGTTCAACCACACACTTATCGTGTGTTTTTCTGGATCATCATTTTATCACCGGCTCCCGCCGGTGTCTCGGGCCTGGGAGGGAATCCTGCACTGTAATTACAGTCTGGACGTCCTTGGCCGGAACGCTGAATCCCACGGCTGCAGCAGCGGAGCCGCCTGCCCTAAACTCTTTAGTGGGAGATTCCAGCCCATAATATTGGGCCTGGCCTGATTCCCCCAAAGATGCCGGTTTGACCCTGCTGGGATTTAGCTCCTGCTTTTATCTTGAGTGGTGCTAAAGGACTAGCAAACGGGTCAGGGTCCCAGCGGCTGAGGAGGCTGTGGCAGCACCAGCGGGGTCCTGGAGCATTTAGGGGTCCTGGAGCATTAGGGGTCCTGGAGCACCAGCGGGGTCCTGGAGCATTTAGGGGTCCTGGAGCACCAGCGGGGTCCTGGAGCACCAGCGGGGTCCTAGAGCATTTAGGGGTCCTGGAGCATTTAGGGGTCCTAGAGCATTTAGGGGTCCTGGAGCACCAGCGGGGTCCTGCAGCATTAGGGGTCCTGGAGCATTTAGGGGTCCTGGAGCATTTAGGGGTCCTGGAGCACCAGCGGGGGGTCCTAGAGCATTTAGGGGTCCTGGAGCATTTAGGGGTCCTGGAGCATTTAGGGGTCCTGGAGCACCAGCGGGGTCCTGGAGCATTTAGGGGTCCTGGAGCATTTAGGGGTCCTGGAGCATTTAGGGGTCCTGGAGCACCAGCGGGGTCCTGGAGCATTTAGGGGTCCTGGAGCACCAGCGGGGTCCTGGAGCACCAGCGGGGTCCTAGAGCATTTAGGGGTCTGGAGCATTTAGGGGTCCTAGAGCATTTAGGGGTCCTGGAGCACCAGCGGGGCCTGCAGCATTTAGGGGTCCTGGAGCATTTAGGGGTCCTGGAGCATTTAGGGGTCCTGGAGCACCAGCGGGGTCCTGGAGCATTTAGGGGTCCTGGAGCATTTAGGGGTCCTGGAGCACCAGCAGGGTCCTGGAGCATTTAGGGGTCCTGGAGCATTTAGGGGTCCTGGAGCATTTAGGGGTCCTGGAGCACCAGCGGGGTCCTGCAGCATTTAGGGGTCCTGGAGCATTTAGGGGTCCTGGAGCACCAGCGGGGTCCTGGAGCATTTAGGGGTCCTGGAGCATGGACGAGCACTCCCCCCGCACCACCCCCCCCTGCACCCCCACACACCCCCACCACACCCCACCACACCCCCACACACCCCCACACACCTCCACACCCCCCCACACGCTGCACCACCTCCTGAAGCTTCTCACTGACGTGTGGTGCTCGACGCGGGTCTGATCACGTGCTCACACCCTCTGACGGGGGCTGCCCCCCCAGAGAGGGGGGCTGCCCCCCCAGAGAGGGGGGCTGCCCCCTCAGAGACGGGAGATGCCCCCCAGAGAGGGGGGCTGCCCCCCCAGAGACAGAGACGGACCCGTCTCAGCACCCTCCTCCTCCTCTGCAGGTCAAGTGTGATCAGTACTGGCCCACACGCGGCTCCGAGACCTACGGCCTGGTCCAGGTCACGCTGCTGGACACCGTGGAGCTGGCCACCTACTCCGTCAGGACCTTTGCTCTGTACAAGGTAAAAGTGGAGACCTCAGAACTTATTCAGGTGTGTACGTGCCGTGTTGTTCCATCTGTACGGAACATCTGACTGGTTCTGCTGAGGAACGTTAACCCAGGGATGATTACGGGAGAATTATTAACAACATAACAGATCTGAGCTGAGCTGGTGGTTCCAAAGTACCAAATCCAGCTGAATGAGTAGTGAGTCCTGAATATGAGATCTGAGTAGTTTCATCCAAACTGTCGATGAAGAAAACCCCAACGCTTCATCAAAAATCCGATGGAACAAATATGTCCGATCTAAAATAATAAAATGACAAAAGAAGTAAAGCGGAGACAGTAAATATCTGCTTTTATTTATATTCGTTTGCTCGTTTCCAAATGGACTTTAAGCCTAAACGTTGCTGTTGGGTTCCTCAGAGCGGCTCCAACGAGAAGCGGGAGGTCCGTCACTTCCAGTTCACGGCCTGGCCGGATCACGGCGTTCCCGAACACCCCACCCCCTTCCTGGCGTTCCTACGCAGAGTGAAGGCCTGCAACCCTCCGGACGCAGGCCCCATGGTCGTCCACTGCAGGTCGGTTCTGACGTTCTCACACCGACGTTCCTGAGCTTTGTCCAGCTTTAAAAGGATCTCCTGATCCACACGTTGATCTTTGGCTGCTGAGGCTCCTTCTAGATCCTGCTGAGGTGTCTTCAGAGGACCAGCAGCAGCAACAGGACACAGGGATCGAGGGGCAGAGCTAGAGAGAAGGATGAGGAGTCGGATAAATACGGAATGACAGGCGAGGTCAAATCCAGGACAGACGGGCTGGGAAATGATGAATTAAAGAAAAGGAGAAAATGGATTCTAAAAAAAAGGAAACAGCAGGAAGTGCGTGTGCAGGAGAAGGAGTGGTGGTGTTGGTGGAGAGGGCACTTAGGCAGGTTGTGGGGAGAAGAGCTTTTCCCAGCCTTCCGGGGCAGTCGGAGCGAGCGTCTAACACATTTATCAGGCAAATTGAATCAGTCAGCAAGTCTCCAGGATAATATTCCGTAATATATCGGCAGGCTTCTGTTCCCAACCCAATGTCTCGCACACGGAATCCAGAAACATGCTCGTAGTCATTCGGCTGTATGGAGACAGAAGAACCTGCTGGCTCGGGAATTCTCAACATTCCGGATCCAGCTCAGACAGCAGAGGCTGCAGAATTCCAGAGGAAACTTTGTCTTCTCTCTTCCCTTCTTGTTTTCCCAGTGCTGGAGTGGGTCGCACCGGCTGCTTCATCGTGATCGACGCCATGACTGAGCGGATCAAGCAGGAGAAGACCCTGGACGTCTACGGCCACGTCACGCTGATGCGCTCCCAGAGGAACTACATGGTCCAGACGGAGGACCAGTACATCTTCATCCACGACGCGTTGCTGGAGGCGGTGACCTGTGGGAACACCGAAGTCCCCGCCAGGAACCTTTACTCCTACATCCAGAGGCTGACGCAGATGGAGCCGGGAGAGAACGTGACGGGCATGGAGCTGGAGTTCAAGGTGGGCTGAGTCATGGTGTCTGTGGCCCTCGCTGGTCCAGAAGGGAGCTTTGGAATGTCTGGGAAGTGTTGTTGCTGTGGTGAAGCCTCGGCGTTCCCACAGAGCAGGAAGGACGTTACAGAGCCGCTCTCCATTCAGACCGTTGCTTCAAATCCAGATGGTGTTCAAATGCAGGAATGTGGTCAAAAGAAGGTCAAAAGGATTCCTGGAATAATGAAAACATCAGTGGAAAAGAGTCTCCTTCCTCCCGATATTCCTGCCCGAATGGCGCCGACATCCTCCAAACGACAACGGCCCTCAGGTTTGTGATGTAGACCCACGTTCCAGCTCCGTCAGACTTAATCTCCAAAACATCCCAAACAAAAGCGGAGCTGCGTCTTGTCAGATGAAAGTCACGGATTCTAAGGTGTTCCGGCAGCGTTCCCTGATCCGAGTCCTCCCAGAGAGGATGGTTGAGTGTCTGAGTGGGGGGGGCAGGTCCCCCCACAGCCTCAGAGGGTCTGAGGAGTTCTGAGGAGTTCTGAGGTTCTGCTGTGGTTCTTGCCTGTGTGTCGCCCCAGTCAGGGGTCCGGTGGGTTCCGGTGGGTTCCGGTGGGTTCCGGTGTTCCTGACGCACGGATCCCACACCGGCTCATTTCTCCAGGTGAGGAGGTTTTCCTGATGAATGCTTCCTTTGCCTTGCAGCGCCTGGCCAGCGCCAAGGCCCACACCTCCCGCTTCGTCAGCGCCAACCTGCCCTGCAACAAGTTCAAGAACCGGCTGGTGAACATCCTGCCCTACGAGACCACCCGCGTGGCCCTGCAGCCCATCAGAGGGGTGGAGGGGTCCGACTACATCAACGGGAGCTTCATCGATGGATACAGGTGAGAGAGTCTCACCTGTACCCCTGGGGCTGGGCTCCTGAGGAGAGTCTCACCTGTACCCCTGAGGCTGGGCTCCTGAGGAGAGTCTCACCTGTACCCCTGACCCTGGGCTCCTGAGGAGGCCCTGACCCTGGGCTCCTGAGGAGAGTCTCACCTGTACCCCTGGGGCTGGGCTCCTGAGGAGAGTCTCACCTGTACCCCTGAGGCTGGGCTCCTCAGGAGAGTCTCACCGGTACCCCTGAGGCTGGCTCCTCAGGAGAGTCTCACCGGTACCCCTGAGGCTGGGCTCCTCAGGAGAGTCTCACCTGTACCCCTGACCCTGGGCTCCTGAGGAGAGTCTCACCTGTACCCCTGACCTGGGCTCCTGAGGAGAGTCTCACCTGTACCCCTGACCCTGGGCTCCTGAGAGAGTCTCACCTGTACCCCTGACCCTGGGCTCCTGAGGAGGCCCTGACCCTGGGCTCCTGAGGAGAGTCTCACCGGTACCCCTGAGGCTGGGCTCCTCAGGAGAGTCTCACCGTACCCCTGAGGCTGGGCTCCTCAGGAGAGTCTCACCGTACCCCTGAGGCTGGGCTCCTCAGGAGAGTCTCACCGGTACCCCTGGGGCTGGGTTCCTCAGGAGGCCCTGACCCTGGGCTCCTGAGGAGGCCCTGACCCTGTACCCCTGAGGAGGCCCTGACCCTGTACCCCTGAGGAGGCCCTGACCCTGTACCCCTAGGGAGGCCCTGACTCTGTACCCCTGAGGAGGCCCTGACCCTGTACCCCTGAGGAGGCCCTGACCCTGTACCCCTGAGGAGGCTCTGACCCTGTACCCCTGAGGAGGCCCTGACCCTGTACCCCTGAGGAGGCCCTGACCCTGTACCCCTGAGGAGGCCCTGAACCTCCGCTGGTGTGTCCACAGGCAGCAGAAGGCCTACATCGCCACCCAGGGCCCCCTGGCCGAGACCACCGAGGACTACTGGAGGATGCTGTGGGAGCACAACTCCACCATCGTGGTCATGCTGACCAAGCTGAGAGAGATGGGTCGGGTACGGGTCACAGACCAGAACCGTGCTGATGTTGTTGACCTGCAGACTCAGGTGGGACCAATGCTGGTGTCGTCTGTGCTGCAGGAGAAGTGTCACCAGTACTGGCCCGCGGAGCGCTCCGCCCGGTACCAGTACTTCGTGGTGGACCCCATGGCCGAGTACAACATGCCCCAGTACATCCTGCGGGAGTTCAAAGTGACGGACGCCAGGGTGAGTCTCACCTGTGGACCCTCACCTGTGGACCCTCACCTGTGGACCACACCCTGTCACACACCTCTCCCCCCCCCTCCCCCCCCCAGGACGGCCAGTCCCGGACGGTGCGGCAGTTCCAGTTCACCGACTGGCCAGAACAGGGGGTGCCCAAGTCCGGAGAGGGCTTCATCGACTTCATCGGCCAGGTGCACAAGACCAAGGAGCAGTTCGGCCAGGACGGTCCCATCACGGTGCACTGCAGGTGACCCCAGCACACACACACGTGCACATACACACACACGCTCATACACACACACACACACACGCACACACACACACACACACACACACACACGCACACACACACACCACACACACACACACGCGCGCACACACACACACACACTCGCACACACACGCACGCACACACATACAAACACACACACATACACACGCTCATACACACACACACGTGCACGCACCACACACACACATACACACGCTCATACACACACACGCGCACGCACACACACACACACACGCACACATGCACACACACACACGCGCGCACACATACACACACATGCACACACACACACGCGCACACACACGCGCGCACACACACACACGCGCACACACATACAAACACAGACGCTCATACACACATACGCACACGCTCATACACACATACGCACACGCTCATACACACACACGCGCACACACACACGCACACACACACGCACGTACACACATACACACACACACACACGCACGTACACACACACACACACACACACACACACACTCACACACACCCTGATTGCAGTAGGTGTGTATTGAAGAAGTGGCTCTTCAGGTTGTGAAGCTTGAGATCTTTCTTTTGTGCGATTGTTCCTGTTTATTAGGACAAAACTGAGGTAGAAACAGAAAATGAAGGAAAGAAGCACCAAACAGACTTAACGTGCACGTTTCGCCTACTGTAGAGCATGAAATACCATCTGAACATGGGCTGGTAGGGGCTGGGATCTGCTGGGATCTGCTGGGATCTGCTGGGATCAGCTGACCACATCACTGGACTGTGATTGGCCACAGCTGCCTGCTGAATCCTGACAGTGTGAAACAATTCTCTGTGGTTGCTGCTGCATCCAATAATCTCCTTCTAAATGTGTCTGGGAGCAGTGCTGGCGTGGGGAGGACCGGGGTGTTCATCACCCTCAGCATCGTGCTGGAGAGGATGAGGTACGAGGGCGTGGTGGACATCTTCCAGACCGTCAAGATGCTGCGCACCCAGAGGCCCGCCACCGTGCAGACAGAAGTGAGGCTGCTGCCAAAGCTACAGCTAAAGCTAAAGCTAAAGCTAAAGCTAAAGCTACAGCTAAAGCTAAAGCTGCTGCTGCTGCTACAGCTAAAGCTAAAGCTGCTGCTGCTAAAGCTAAAGCTGCTGCTGCTAAAGCTAAAGCTGCTGCTGCTGCTACAGCTAAAGCTAAAGCTGCTGCTGCTAAAGCTAAAGCTGCTGCTGCTGCTACAGCTAAAGCTAAAGCTGCTGCTGCTGCTACAGCTAAAGCTAAAGCTGCTGCTAAAGCTAAAGCTGCTGCTGCTGCTGCTGCTAAAGCTAAAGCTGCTGCTAAAGCTAAAGCTGCTGCTGCTGCTACAGCTAAAGCTAAAGCTGCTGCTGCTAAAGCTAAAGCTGCTGCTGCTAAAGCTAAAGCGAAAGCTGCTGCTAAAGCTAAAGCTGCTGCTGCTAAAGCTACAGCTAAAGCTAAAGCTGCTGCTAAAGCTAAAGCTGCTGCTGCTAAAGCTAAACCTGCTGCTAAAGCTAAAGCTGCTGCTGCTAAAGCTACAGCTAAAGCTAAAGCTGCTGCTAAAGCTGCTGCTGCTGCTGCTGCTGCTGCTGCAGCTGCTTTACATTGTCTCCCCATTACCTTCTCCTGACGCGACGTCTCTCTCCCCCCCCAGGACCAGTACCAGTTCTGTTACAGGGCCAGTCTGGAGTACTTGGGGAGCTTTGATCACTATGCAACATAAAGCTGACGGCCGTCTCTCACGCCACATCCACCTCGTGCACTTTCCTTAGGTTCCGCCCGGCCTGGGTGATGCACCAGGCTGCCATGTGTCTGAAGATTTGTGTTGCCCCCGCCGACAGAAGCGGGACTGTCCCAGAAACAGCACCTCTACCTGAGCCATAGCAACGTGAGGGGGGCCTTTCCTCCTGGCCTCAGCCCAAACACACCCATTGGTCAGTCTGAAGAAGCAGCTTCAGCCACCGTTCCGAGCAGAATACTTGATGGGATTGATGTGGAATCCTGGCTTCCATCGTTTGGATGTGGACCTCAACCCGTCCACCACCAGTGTAGCAGCACCAAGCTCACCCCAGGACCCGGCTCCAGTATTACGCCGTCACAGAGTTTCATTTTTATACCTTTCAGGAGGCTGCAGCACATGGAAGTGGAAAAGGGACTGAAAGAACTCGGACCTCTTAAAACAGGAGATTAGCCAAGACTGGACCCCCCCCCCACCCCCCGTTACAAAGGACAGGAAAGGTGGTTTTTCTCCTCCAGACTGTTGCTTCCTGTCAATGAGAAGGATTCTTTTGTTCCACCGTCATAAGTACAGCAGGTTACCCTTCAGGATGAGGGAGGGGCCCCCCCAGACCGTCGGGGCCCCCCCAGACCGTCGGGGCCCCCCCAGACCGTCGGGGATTTCGGGTTCTTTTGCTCCATTTTTTCATGCTCATCATAGTTTGATTTCATGGCCTTTTTCCATAATTATCATTGTTATTAGTAATTCATGCATCTTCAAGTCAGCTGTTGCCATTTTTAAAGTGAGTCGTACAATCAAATGTGTGTAAGACGTTCACAAACACCACTGACACACACACACACACACACACGCACACACACACACACACACACACGTTGTGCATGCACACAGGACTGTTATCTGGCCCAGATGGAGCACGACAGCGAGTTAGCACACGAGCTAATTATGATGAAGCACGAGCGTCCAGTAAAGGGTCTACTGGGTGGGGGGGTGGGGTGGGGGGGGGGTCACCTGGGGGCGTTCTCTCTGATTCTCTGTGCAATAAGTAGATGTGTTTGATTTGTTGTGCTCACTCAGTGCAGGATGATGACGAGACACGTGGTGGAAGCACCACAGCCAGGAGACGGCGGCGCCCCCCTCACGTACCGGCAACCGAGCAAAGATCAAAGACCGGCAACCGAGCAAAGATCAAAGACCGGCAACCGAGCAAAGATCAAAGTCAACTCAAACTAGTACCAACAGCATCTTAGTAGTTTGGTTTTGGATTCTAGTGCCTTATATTACACGCCTCTTTTGATAAAGTTCTTTTGAAGGGTTTTTGTGTATTTTCCGTGCGTGTGTGTGTGTGTGTGTGTGCGTGCGTGTGCACGTGCGTGTGCACGTGCGTGTGCACGTGCGTGCTGGATGACATGAGTTAGTCGTGTTACAGTCGCTCAGAGTCCAACGTTTCGTTTCTAGACCAGCAACAAGCACGTTTCCTCCATGTGACCCAGGACGCCCGGCCTCAGGTCTCCTCACCTGCACAGGTGGAACGTTGACTCCTCCTCCACGTCTCGTCACGTTCTGGCCACGTTGTGCAGCTCTGACCCCCCCATGGCGGCGGCGCCCCCCCCCCCCCAAACCCGCCCGTCTCATGTTTTGACTGTTCTGTTGGTAGCAGCAGTGGTTGGGAGGTGACGGTGCTACACCTGTGTCTCCACCTGTGTCTCCACCTGTGTCTCCACCTGTGTCTCCACCCGTGTGGCCACGGTGGCGTGCTGCCCGTTCCAACCAGCTCGTAGCCCCCCCCCCCGGTGTGCATGGTACCACCTTTGAGACGCCCCAGTGGTCACACCTGTGATGGGAAGACTTGCACTTTCTCTCTGTACTATGCACTAATATGACCCTGTTATCACCCCCCCCCCCCCCCCCCGGGAGTCTGACCTGAAGACCCTGTAACTGTCACATGGTTTGTGTATATGTACATAACACAGCACACAGAGAGCTATAGGAGTGATAAATAAATAAATAAATAAATAAATAAATAAATAAATAAATAAATAATGAAGTAAAAAGGACAGAAGTTTAAAGTGATTAAATAAAAAGGTGCACGTGAACTCACGTCTGTGGGAAGTTCGTCACACAAGAGTTGTTGTTCCACTAAAGAAGTTTCACAGTTTTACCCCCAACGTGTCGATGGATGCAGTTCCTCACGGACGTTCCCGTCCGGCGTTCCGTCCGGCGTTCCCAGACGGTTTCCACCTTTGTTTTCTGCTGCGGGTCAGAAAGTTCAAGTTTTGTTTTTCCTTATTTTCCTTCTTTGGTTCTCGGAACGTGTGAAAACCCCCATGAAAAGATCCGTCTGGAATTCTGTTCTCTGTTGACACAAGTTTCATTTGTTGCAAATAAAGTCAAGTGAAACGATGGCTGGAGTCGTCCTTGGTTGCCTAGAAACAGCAGCACATCATCATCATTATTATTATTATTTTATTACTGTTCTCTTCTACACGCTGATCCAGGGTTGGACGCTCGGCCATGGATCATATTTAAGAGACACCTGGTGAGAGGCTACTGAGCTCCGTTATTGTGTGTGTGAGGGTGGTGTGTGTGAGGGTGTGTGTGTGTGTGGTGAGGGTGTGTGTGAGGGTGTGTGTGTGTGTGGGTGAGGGTGTGTGTGTAAGGGTGTGTGTGTGTGGGGGTGAGGGTGTGTGTGAGGGTGTGTGTGTGTGTGTGTGGGTGAGGGTGTGTGTGAGTGAGGGTGTGTGGGTGAGGGTGTGTGTGTGTGTGTGAGGGTGTGTGTGTGTAACCATAGTTAGCCAAAATAAACACAGCTTACACAGTTTTAACGAGCCGTTTTATTCCAGAGGGACACAGTAGCATCTCACACGACCCGGACACACACACGCACACCACACACACACACACCACACACACACACCACACACACACACACCACACACACACACCACACACATCAAGCTCCTCCTGGTGGGAGCTCGGAATCATGAGAGCGTTCCCAGGAGGAGCCGTCAGGTGATGCTCAACATGCAGGGAGAGAAAAGACGGTTTCACCATGTGAGGAAAACACCACCAACAAAAGTGCATCATCATCATTAATAATAATAATAATTAATAATAATAATTAATAATAAGTCAAAGATGAAAACAATACAGCCCAAAAAACACCAAGAAAAAATAAGATTCAGTGATTTTTATTATATTACACACACACACACACACACACACACACACACACACACACACACACGATTGTGTTTGTGGGTGTGTCTTTACTCCTCAAAAGTCTCATATTTTCCCCGACGACTGTGGACGAGGACGCGAGGCAGCCGTCAGGTTAGCGGCGCCGCGTTAGCACGTCCCATGTCCGTCCCAGCCGGGACACGTCCCATGTCCGTCCCCTGTCCGTCCCAGCCGGGACACGTCCCCTGTCCGTCCCAGCCGGGACACGTCCCCTGTCCGTCCCATGTCCGTCCCAGCCGGGACACGTCTCATGTCCGTCCCATGTCCGTCCCCTGTCCGTCCCAGCCGGGACACGTCTCAGGGATGAGGATGGGAGGTCCGGGTCAGCGTCCTCCCGACACCCCCGTGGTCCCGGAGCGTCGTCCACTCTCCCTCCTCCGTGGGTCTATTTCCGTTTGTGGCTCCGCTGCTCAAACGCAGGCGTCCGGAGCGCCGGGAGAGCAACAAAGTCCTTCTGGAAGCGCGAGTTGGGCGTCCTCTGTCTCTTCCTCTCCCCCTGCGTGGTGAAGAAGGCGTCCTGGAAACGCATGCTGGAAGCAGTGGACTGGAGGAGGAGACAGGAGGAGACAGGAGGAGGAGACAGGAGGAGGCAGGAGGAGGACAGGAGGAGGCAGGAGGAGGCAGGAGGAGGCAAGGAGGAGACAGGAGGAACAGGAGACAGGAGAGGAGGAGACAGGAGGAGACAGGAGGAGGAGACAGGAGGAGACAGGAGACAGGAGGAGACAGGAGCAGGCAGGAGACAGGAGGAGGAGACAGGGAGGAGGACAGGAGGAGACAGGAGGAGACAGGAGGACAGGAGAGGAGACAGGAGGAGACAGGAGAGGAGACAGGAGGAGACAGGAGGAGACAGGAGGAGGCAGGAGGAGACAGGAGGAGGAGGCAGGAGGAGACAGGAGAGGAGACAGGAGGAGCGGAGGAGACAGGAGGAGACAGGAGAGGGAGACAGAGGAGACAGGAGGAGACAGGGGAGGAGACAGGAGGAGACAGGAGAGGATGACAGGAGGAGGAGACAGGAGGAGACAGGAGAGGAGACAGGAGGAGGAGGAACAGGAGGAGACAGGGGAGGAGGGAGGGGACAGGAGGAGACAGGAGGAGGAGGACAGGAGGAGACAGGAGGAGCAGGAGGAGACAGGAGAGGAGACAGGAGGAGACAGGAGAGGAGACAGGAGGAGACAGGAGGAGGACAGGAGGAGGAGACAGGAGGAGACAGGAGAGGAGACAGGAGGAGACGGAGCAGACAGGAGGAGACAGGAGAGGAGACAGGAGGAAGGAGGAGACAGGAGACAGGAGGAGGAGACAGGAGGAGACACGGAGAGGAGACACAGGAGGAGACAGGGAGGAGACAGGAGGAGGAGACAGGAGGAGACAGGAGGAGGCAGGAGGAGGAGACAGGAGGAGGCAGGAGAGGAGACAGGAGGAGACAGGAGAGGAGACAGGAGGAGACAGGAGGAGGAGACAGGGACAGGAGGAGGAGACAGGAGGAGGAGACAGGAGGAGGAGACAGGAGGAGACAGGAGGAGGAGACAGGAGGAGGCAGGAGGCAGGAGGAGACAGGAGACAGGAGGAGGAGACAGGAGGAGACAGGAGGAGGAGACAGGAGGAGACAGGAGGAGACAGGAGAGGAGACAGGAGGAGGCAGGAGAGGAGACAGGAGGAGGCAGGAGGAGGAGACAGGAAGAGGAGACAGGAGGAGGAGACAGGAGGAGACAGGAGGAGGAGACAGGAAGAGGAGACAGGAGGAGGAGACAGGAGGAGACAGGAGAGGAGACAGGAGGAGGAGACAGGAGGAGACAGGAGGAGGGACGAGGAGGAGGAGACAGGAGGAGACAGGAGGAGGAGACAGGAGGAGGAGACAGGAGGAGACAGGAGGAGGCAGGAGGAGGAGACAGGAGGAGGCAGGAGAGGAGACAGGAGAGGAGACAGGAGGAGACAGGAGGAGACAGGAGACAGGAGGAGACAGGAGGAGGAGACAGGAGGAGACAGGAGGAGGAGACAAGAGGAGACAGCAGTGAGAACCTGCACACACCTGAGCTCAACGCCAGCGCGTCTACCTGCTACACAGGTGATTGCAGCGCGTCTACCTGCTACACAGTGATTGGCAGCGCGTCTACCTGCTACACAGGTGATTGGCAGCGCTCTACCTGCTACACATGTGTGTGGCAGCGCGTCTACCTGCTACACAGGTGATTGGCAGCGCGTCTACCTGCTACACAGGTGTGTGGCAGCGCGTCTACCTGCTACACAGGTGATTGGCAGCGCGTCTACCTGCTACACAGGTGTGTGGCAGCGCGTCTACCTGCTACAAAGCAGTGATTGGCAGCGCGTCTACCTGCTACACAGGTGTGTGCAGCGCGTCTACCTGCTACACAGGTGATTGGCAGCGCGTCTACCTGCTACACAGGTGATTGGCAGCGCGTCTACCTGCTACACAGGTGATTGGCAGCGCGTCTACCTGCTACACAGGTGTGTGGCTCAGCAAGTCTCATACTTACAAGCCTGCGTTTCACCTTTTTAGGCAGATCTTCGTCTAAAGTGTAGACGTCTTCTCTTTTCGCCAGCACCTGAGACCCGTCCTCAAACTCCACCTGAAACAGAACAGGAAGTGGGTCTCAGTCCTCTACACTGGACACCTGGACCTAACAAAACAGGAAGTGGATCTCAGTCCTCTACACTGGACACCTGGACCTAACAGAACAGGAAGTGGATCTCAGTCCTCTACACTGGACACCTGGACCTAACAGAACAGGAAGTGGGTCTCAGTCCTCTAATGGTGACGCTCGTTCACACATCCTGAGGGAACCATGTTGGTCCCGGTGAGACGGGTCAGAACCCCCAACTGGATTAAGAACAGTGGGGAAGCGTTGGCTCCCAGGGAAAATGTGGTGGGGGAAAAGTCCAACCGTGCACGTAAGAGCACGTCCACGTGCACAACGTGAAGGGAAGTCAAGGAAGTTTTCAGGCCCGGTTCTACCACCGACCCGACTTCCTCCCACGGGCCGGTTTTACCACCGACCCGACTTCCTCCCACGCCCGGTTCTACCACCGACCCGACTTCCTCCCACGGCCCGGTTCTACCCCACCGACCCGACTTCCTCCAGCCTGTGCGTCAGGTGCATCTGCCTGGAGCTCGTGGTGACGCCCACAAACTAAATAAAGCTTTAAGTGGAACCGGCACAACTGTGAATATTTCAGTGGGTTTGAATAATGCAGAGTGTCACCTCCTCCTTCCCTCGCTCTCTCCACTCATCTCCCTTCCTTCTTCACCTCCTTCCTCTTCACCTCCTTCCCTCGCTCTCTCACTCAGCCCCTTCCTTCTTCACCTTCCGGCCGCACTCGAGAAAGCACTCGCCAGGCAGACTCGGGACCGCCGGTTCGCCACCTCCTTCCCGCACGCTCTCCACGCATCGCCCCGGCCGACGGCGGGCCGGCCGGCTGGCAGCGAAGAGCCGGCCGAGCAGCGGCTACGCAGATGAAAGTCGGAGGAGGGGACTTCCTTCGGCACCGCCTTCCCGAAAACGCTCCACTCATTCTCCCTTCCTACTTCTTTCCTTCCTTCTTCACCTCCTCCTTCCCTCGCTCTCTCCACTCATCTCCCTTCCTTCTTCTTTCCTTCCTTCTTCACCTCCTTCCCTCGCTCTCTCCACTCATTCCCTTCCTTCTTCTCCTTCCTTCTTCACCTCCTCTCCTTCCCTCGCTCTCTCCACTCATCTCCCTTCCTTCTTCTTTCCTTCCTTCTTCACCTCCTTCCCTCGCCCTCTCCACTCATCTCCCTTCCTTCTTCTTTCCTTCCTTCTTCACCTCCTCTCCTTCCCTCGCTCTCACCACTCATCTCCCTTCCTCCTTCTTTACTTCTTCCACACCCTCAGTGGTTCTGGGTGGGGTCCGGGGTCCAGGTGACCCCAGAAAGGTCCTGATCCAGCTGCCACAAAAGGAGGTCGGAGGTGTTGCTCTCATACCTGGTACATGTAGGAGATGTTGGATCCCAGGTATTTGGCACCATAGAAGAGTCCATCTGGCCATTTCACCTGGACAGGTTCCCCGACTTCAGGAGGACCCAAGTGGACACAATCGCGACTCTAAAGGTGACAGAAGGCGTCTGTGAGTCTCCTGATGGAAGCAGAGGCTGAGATGAAGCCGGCGCTGCTGCGGAGCCCCACAGGGAGGAGCCTCACCACTATATCCTCAGGGTAGGTGTCATTGGAGAAGGAGCCATCATCAAACATGACCTCGTAGAAGGTCTGGGAGCTGATCTGAGTGACCCTTGAGCTGTAGTAGCGCAGGTTCTTGTGTTTGGAGATGACCGTCTGGCCCAGAGAGATGGAGGTTTGGCACGCTCGCTGCTTCTGAGCCGGTAGGAGAGACACAGGTGATCAGGGCACAACCGTTAGCCGTTAGCCGTTCCTGGAACTCGGTGGGGGGTTCATGGAGCAACTTACAGCCGAGGAGCTGCGTGGCTGGTGCCTGTGGCAGGTGATGGACACCACGTACGGCCAGTCGTCGGGCTCCATGACGACCCCGGCAGAGTGGGCGCAGGTCACGTGGAAGGAGGTGGGACACCGGCCACAGGAGCACTGGATGCAGGCGCCAGACGGCCGCTTTCCTGAGCAGCGCTTGCGACAGTAGATGCACCTCTGCAAACAGGAAGAGAGGGAGCGTGAGCGCCACCAAGTGGTGACTCCTGCAGGCCAACGGCCTAAAGATGCACCTGTGCTGCTCTCATCCATCCATCAATCACTGACGGAGCCACAATGAGGCGCTCTGATATCCTGAGGAGCCACTTAACTAAACACTGCTACTAACTAGGTTACAAGTTAGAACCCTAACCCAGAGAGATTCTATTTCCTCCATACGGTCGTCTCTCGGTCCATTAGAGCCCAAACTTCCACACAGCCGAACTTCAAATAACAGTTCGTTAAAATGGAATGGAGCGTTTCACTCAGTGAGACTTGAAGGTGCAACAAAGGAACCTCTCATTCAGAGCTCCCACAGGTGATTGACCCACTCTGGACCTCCAGCCGGTTCCCTGGTTCTGGTCTGAAGGTCTCGGGTATCTAACGCCAGTGATGAGCACTCGGCGTTCCCCGGAGCTGAACTAGAGCCGTTCCCATGACATCATCCACGGTGCCGCTGCAGCCTCCTTGTCCTGCTTTCTCCTGGACCACCAGCACTCAGGAGGTGCACGAACACACTTAGGCCTGCATTTTTAAAGCCCTCCCCTGGTTTCTGCCCCAGATGCCCCATCAAGCCTGTTCCCCTCCTGTGCTGTTAAAACCTGGGCGGCTCCTGCAGCGACGCGAGGGAGTGACGGCATCGTCCCGTTATAGCGCTGCTGCCCCCGTCCCCCCGTCCCCCCGTCCCTCCGTCCCCCCGTCCCTCCTTCCCCCCGTCCCTCCTTCCCCCCTTCCCCCCGTCCCTCCTGTTATAGCGCTGCTGCCCCTGTCCCCCCGTCCCCCCGTCCCTCCCTCCTTCCCTCCGTCCCTCCTTCCCCCCGTCCCTCTTCCCCCGTCCCTCCGTCCCTCTTCCCCCCGTCCCTCCTTCCCCCCGTCCCTCCTTCCTCCTTCCCCCCGTCCCTCTTCCCCCGTCCCTCCGTCCCCCCGTCCCTCCTTCCCCCCGTCCCTCCGTCCCCCCTTCCTCCGTCCCTCCGTCCCTCCTTCCCCCCGTCCCTCCTTCCCCACGTCCCTCCTTCCCCCGTCCCTCCTTCCCCCCCCCGTCCCTCCTTCCCCCCGTCCCTCCCACACTGTGAAAACGAATTAGAGTGAATCTTTGATCCCCAGTGACTGACAAAAGCTCTAACCCACCTGTGCTTTAAGGGGTCTCTGCTGCCCCCCTCCGGTTGCACCAGGTACTGCTCCGCGCCTGTCCTGGTGACTAGCATGGCCTACATTTTCAAGGCTTTTCCCAGAGCTCCTCTATTATGGACAGCAGCGAGCTGATGAACAAGCGGCCCGTCTTGTCCACGTATTGAGGCCAACGTGATAAGATTCTGACTGACGCGCATGCGTGTGTGTGTGTGTATTGGTATAAAAGTGTGTTTCGTGGTCCTGCTGTGAGAAGGACTGGCTTCATGGTGGATCTGTTGGTCTTCTTCAGCGTGAGCTAGTTTATGGGCTAACCCACTTTCCCCCGGCCCGTCCTCTCCGGGTGTACCGGGGTGGCTGTGGCGAGCCATGCGTTAAGAACATTCCCACAGTAAATTATGGATGCTCCGGCTACGTGTGAGTGTGTTTTGTACGATATTAAATTATGAATGTCCCAGGCTGCTGCAGGGCCAGTGGGTCCAACACAAGCACCAAATCACATGTTTAAAAACTGAACATTCAAAAGAGGACGTTTCTATATCCATGCTAATCTGTGACAGTCTGCGTCCTCATACACATGTGCATGTTTCTTTATTAACGATCCATGAAATATGCAAATAAATACCTACCAAATATTTGAATTAAATCATTAACTTGCCAACTATTTTAGAGAATATTTGAGGTTCTTTTTAGTTTTACGTCTAAATGTAGCTGATTCAGCAAACGTCTTAGACATGCACAAAACAGCTGCCCCCTGGAATGTCGATACAGTATTTTTAGTGGAAATCATTCAGCATTCCAAACACTGCTCGGTGTCCGGATCAAACTGGCGTCCCACAGAATTGGACCTTCTTCCCCAGGCTCTCCCTGTGCTAACACTGCCCCAAGGACAACTGCTGAGGCCGCCTGGACCAGAAACCTGGCTGAAGTCTGGGGGACAGGTGAAGGACACAGGTGAGCAGCAACGGTGGCCGACCGGGGTCAAATCCCCAATATCAGCTGACTAATCCCAAGAAGGGCCGCGCCTATTTCATGGTACCTGGTGGACCATGGTTCTTGATAGCTTCCACCTTATCATTCGTAGCGGCCCTTTGCTTCCCCAGTTGCTATCCCAGGTTCCTGCTGTGCCCACTCACACTTGTTCAGCACCGATCCAGCTCTCCGTACCTTCCCAAGGACCAGCGATAGATGCTGACCATGCTCTTCCCAGGTGTCGCTGAATACTCCCACGCCGTGTAGGTATAGGCGCTGCAGCAGAAACTAGCGAGCTTGGCTTCGCATACAGGGCACACGAAGCCTTGTGGCCTGGCTGCTGACAGCAGAAACAAACCAGGTCCAAGCTCCGAGCTGCTCCCCCGGCCCTGAAGGCCTGGAGGGCTGGAGGTGCCAATCGGTAAATTCTGCATAAGCGGCTCCTTTTTCCCACCAGGATAAACACATTTTTCTGAATTTGATTGGATATTCACGCCACCAGAGGGCGTTCGAGCAGCGCCAGCAGAGGCTGAAGAGCTAGTGCAAGGCGGCGGGGACGTTTGCGTGGCGCTATGGCGTACGGTCGCCATCGGTCATTTTATCTAGATAATGCAACAGATTCCAGTGTGAAGCAGCGTGAAAGTGCTGGTGTCTGCAGCAGAGCGCTAACGACAATAGCAACGTGTCAGCTCTCTTGTTAACCACGCCCACACAACAGATGCACACACATAACTACACAATTACAGCCACCCACACGCACACAGCCCTACACCCCCCCCGACACCCACCAACCAGTGTTTAATTATCCAGCTGTGATTGCAGACATGTTCATCTCACATTGTTAATTAGAACGATGAAGACTTCATTAATTAGACTGTGCCGGTCCTCAAGGACCTGGGAATTCCAGAACTCCGTCTGGATGTGTTTGTGTGTCCTCACCAGTTTATATCTCTGCATCGGGACTCTGCTGGTGTCAATGGGACCTCTGCTGGCTTCATTGGTGAACCTCACCTCTGGCAACGCTACTGCACACATCACATGAGCCCACCTAAATGCACCAAACACAAACAAACGTGCACATAATGATGATTAGATAGGAAATGAATCTGGCTGAGAGGATCGAGCAGAGATAATCACAGAACAAAAAGCTGTCCTCACTTGTCATTGTGGGTTCTCTTTAGTGCTCCACCTCTGAGGTTACAAAGACAGCATTCCTATGGGAAGCAATGAAATTCCATCAACTCTAGCCATCAAACATGCTAATTATTAGCATGGTGCTTTTTCCCCCTGCACCATCTACTGTTACTCTCTTTTGCTCCTACTCACACTTTTAAAGAGAGAACCATATGTGAGGAGATTAGAAGTGAACTTTAAGGAATAACAACACCATACTGAAGCTACAATAACGGGAAAAATGAGGATTTTGGAAGCTGTGTGGTTGATTGATCAATAATACGACTGAGTGCCGTGGACGGCAAAGACTTGACAAGTGTGTACTTCATGGCTCTGACATATGCCTGTAAAATGGAAACCTTTCCACACATGCCATATATTTGTTAAAACCCCCACTAGTGTTTCTGACCCCCCACTAATGCAGTCAAAAGTGGGATTATCACTTTACTAATTCGGTTTGTTGACTGTGCAAGTATCAAATCTACAAGTTGTGGAGCAATCGGAAGACGTGGAACTCCGACTTACTGCCGTGAAAACTCCTTCCCTGCAGCGATCGCAGGACCACTGTTTGCCGACGTCATTTGCAGCAACTCCATAGCAACCTGGACAAATGGATCAACAGGATATGGTCGCTGATAGTGTCAATCACTCAGATGTAACTGAACAAGGTGCTGGAAACAGACAGAATTGAGTCCCGTTCCCAGTAAACAGCAGGCTGACGGAGGGGGAACGTCCACAGCCACAGACGTTCCACAGATTAGAAAACAGAAAGCTGCGCTTGTGTCACGGAGACGTGCACATTATTGCAGACCCAGGGAAATTTGAGCCAGTGTGTGTGTGTGCAAAGGAATGATTGTGGTAAAGCCAGAAAAAAAGTTGGAAGAACCAGAGGTTCCATAAGGTGGTATGAAGAACAACTAAATCCACTTAACGCGTGGCTCCTGTTTGTGTCCTGAACATTTCTGTAAGAATTATTGCTAAAGAGAACATTAAATGGGTTCGTAGGGGCCTGAGTGGAGAAGCAGAAGGTTCTCGGGTCAAAGGTCAGTGTGGACAACACATGGGAGGTGTTTTGGTAGCAGGGGAAGGTTCCAGGACGGGTACAAGATGTACCCCCCAGCAAAGGCTCACACAGGGGCCTGAAATGAGCTGGGGGAAAGGAAAATGGTCAGGAAGAGAATTTAAAGACAAAAATAACATTATTCTAAAGGTGTAAGGTAAGAAGGTTAAACCTAGAAGCAGAGCGAGGAGCATGGTTATTCTACAATCGTTGTTCCACAATCGTTGTTCTACAATCGTTGTTCTACAATCGTTCTACAATAGTTGTTCCACAATAGTTGTTCTACAATCGTTGTTCTACAATCGTTCTACAATAGTGTTCCACAATAGTTGTTCTACAATAGTTGTTCCACAATAGTTGTTCCACAATAGTTGTTCTGGATGCTTTCGTTCTGGTCTCATGGTACTGACGGTAATGACGTTCTCTGTATCTGTGGCCCGTCTGTCCGTCCCAGGAGAGGGGTCAGCACCTGTGGGTCCTTCAGGCTCGTGTTCTGACCCACTTCCAGGCTGGTGAGGTTGGAAAATACCAGCTCCTCAGAAGGAAAACGGTGGCGGCAGTGAAGCAGGAGGGGCTGAAAGTGACTGGTCACGCTCTGGATTTGGGACAGAGGAGGAAGCGCATGTGCGTGTGTGCAGGAGCCCGGCTGGGAGGGGGAGATACTGGCCGAATGTGTAGCGAGTGTTGTAGCGAGAGTGTGTAGCGAGTGTGTAGCGAGTGTGTTCTGTCTGCACGTCTGGTGGAACAGAAAATCTCCTGGGTGTTTAAAGAGGGTGTGAGAGAACTAGCTGGGGTTTGGGTCAGGATGAGCATGTGGTGAACACATTTAAGTGATGGGGGAACCCAAAGAGAGGGAATAAAGGTTCTAACGCTGCCAGTCAGGACTGAAACCTGGTGACCCTCTGATGACGATGCTGAAGAGACACTGAGCATCAGAGCTTTGATGCTGAAGAGACACTGAGCATCAGAGCTTTGATGCTGAAGAGACACTCAGCATCAGAGCTTTGATGTGAAGAGACACTCAGCATCAGAGCTTTGATGCTGAAGAGACACTCAGCATCAGAGCTTTGATGTTGAAGAGACACTCGGCATCAGAGCTTTGATGTTGAAGAGACACTCGGCATCAGAGCTTTGATGTTGAAGAGACACTCGGCATCAGAGCTTTGATGTTGAAGAGACACTCGGCATCAGAGCTTTGATGTTGAAGAGACACTCGGCATCAGAGCTTTGATGTTGAAGAGACACTCGGCATCAGAGCTTTGATGCTGAAGAGACACTCGGCATCAGAGCTTTGATGTTGAAGAGACACTCGGCATCAGAGCTTTGATGCTGAAGAGACACTCGGCATCAGAGCTTTGACGCTGAAGAGGCACTCGGCATCAGAGCTTTGATGTGGCGTCACCCCACAGATTCCTGCAGGTGTCCAGGTAAGATCCCTCACTGCTTCAGATACCTACTTGCATGGACCTGCAGACAACAGCCCTGGCAGGTGAGCAGCGGGGAGGTGCCATCTTCTTGCAGCAGAGGGTTGGTGGGAGTCGGGGGACAGTTTTGCTCCCGGAAGGAAAAGCAGATCTCTGGGATTAGGGGCTTGGTCCTTCTCAGACCACTATGGGGAGCCTCAGGTACCTCCGCTGGAGAGGAAGACTCGGGGAAGTCATTAGCTGACAGGACACCATCATCTGCTTTGTCCTCAGGCTGCAAAAAATAAAATAAAAATGCATCGGGCCCTATAGAGGATCCTTCACCAAAGCTTTTTCCCAAAATGCAACAGGTGGCGGATTACTGATGCATCACTTAACAACTCACTGCTTTCTACAAATGCACCAAACACAGTTTTTCTTTCCATTGTAGAGCTGTGGGGGCTTGAGAGCACATTACATGCGTCTCCCTTTTGTGTCGCTGTACCTGATAATAAGGCATGAAGAGCGTGCACACGGCACAGTGAGGCTGCAGCGTGGCCACGTGAGCGTTGTACTCTCTCTCTGCAGGAAAGCAGCTCCTCCTGCTCTGCCACAGGTAGACGAGGGGCTTGGCCCACGCTTCCATCTCATGCTCCCCCCCCTCCTCTGCAGGGTTAGCATCAGGGGGCTCTAAACAGAAACGGACCAATGTTTACTGCACGTTTAATGGAACGCTGCTTCTTTTATTAAAACCGCTCAGGATGCAGATGGTTTCCTGGTTGTTCTGTAACTGTGACATCAAAACAGTCCATGAAATGACACACTTCAATTAGCTGCAGCACAGGTGAAGCTAGTCCCTGGTTGATGAGGAGGCCCACCTGTCTTTGAAGGGAACTAACAAGTGTGGAGTGGAGTCTGAGCTCCAGCTCCGTTCAGCCCTGTTCATGTGAATATGACCTCTCTGGGGTGACAGGACTTATGGTCCGTCATTGTGAGCGAGCGTAAAGTGTTAAGGCGTGAGCGTGCGTGCGCGTGCGTGCGTGCGTGAGCGTGCGTCAGCCTACCATCATCGCTGGCAGCCTGCTGCTTGACTGCAGTGGGCACAGCTCTTGCAGTCGGTTTCCTGAGTGGGTGCCGCCAGCTTTTAGTGGCCCTCTTCAACGACAGTCCAGGGTACTTTAACAGACATGCAGGATCCACAATGAGTATTATCTGTAACATTTGAGCAACAGACCACGCATGCTGTTGCACGAGTGAGCACTTACGGCACAAATCTCCCCCGGTTCCAGACCCAACTCGGGACACTGGTAGTTGTGATGGAAGGCTTCCTCCACCTCCTCCTCATCAGTCAAGTCACTGCTTTCCTCTTCCCTGACATTACAGTGTTCCTCTGGCTCCTCGGCATCAGATGCTCCTTCTTCCAGGTCGGATCCTTCCTCGTGGTGCTCTCCTCCTCTCACCAGTGCTGAAACAACAGTCCCTGATTGGAGAATCTCCCCTTCCTCCATCTTCCTTCCCAGTTCTGTGCACAGGGAAAGGGCCTCAGACCCTTCCGCTTCCCTTCTGTGGAGTTCATAATCTCCACAAAGCCCCAGTGGCTCCGCAGTCCCAACTGAAACCAGGGAGGTGGGTTCCAGCTGGGCCCAGGTGAGAGGCCTGCCCTCCTCTTCCTGATTCCCCGACAGATGGAGCTCACGTTCCGAGCTCTCCAGATCTGTGACCTCTTTGCACTGGGGTTCAGTCCAAATAGTGTAGGGTAAGGGGTCAGAAGACGTGAAGTCAGAAGACAGTTCAGGGTTCAGGCTCTGGATGAGCACTGCAGGACTGTGGGAATTTAAGTTTCTCCATATGCTGCTGGAAAATGGCTTGGGCTCAATGTAAGTGGCGGAGGAAGAGCAATGCGAGTATGTTGGGGGGGGGTGAAGTTCTAAAGCCGAGTGACTGACAGCTTCAGCACCTAATGAAGGTGGGGAAGGGTTATTGGCTGAGGCACTATTCAAGAGAGAAGCAGCAGCGCTGCGACTCAGCACATCCACTGTGGGACCCAGGTGCTCCAGCTTATCTGTGTTTGTGAGCTTGGATGAGACGTAGTCCTGCTCTGATGGTGGCGTCTTGTCCTGAACGGGCCGGTGGGGAGGAACGCCCCCCTGTTCGGTGCAGACCCTTTTTGTTTCGGTGTGTCCAGTTTCTGCAGCACCATCAGGCTTGTTTAGCACGTCGTGCACATCACCAGGTGCTGCTCGTGTGTGACACTGGCAGTTACATTAGCTGGGTTTCCATGCGAGCTAGACGTGGCTAATGCTAAATGCCAGCTGTTGGCATGTTCTGACTTCACGCCGTCAGAATGGTCATCTTCCCGTTTGGCTGCGTGGGAAGACAGAGAGCCAGCTGGCACCTCGCGCTGAAGAACAGGTGCGATCTGGTTGCTACAAGATGTTAGCCTTGAGACAGCGGGTATCCCGTCGTGAGCTGGGGTAAGAGAGGGCATCTCTTGAGTCAGTACAGGGGGTAAAAGACAGATGCTGGGCTTATCTTCTGCCTCTGGGCTGAGTAATGGCATATCAATGCTGTTCATTTGTAAAAGAGGAGGGAAAATGTTTTCTTCGCTGCTATTTTGTTCTAAACTACAATCACGTCTGGAGGGAGAGAGTGTGTGAGGTGGTGGGGAACTACCCCCCCCTACTGGCTCAGGTTGGAGCTTGTGCAGAAGTGCCTCTGTTTTGCACCGTTTGGAATCACAGACTGCGTCACTTGGGTCTGGCTCAGCAGCGCTGGGACCGCTCTCAGGACCCGTGTCCACACTGTCCTCAGAGTTTGGAGTTTGGCTGGAAGTATCCTGCCTCCTGGATGTTTGCGTTGCAGAGTCAGAGGGACCCGAGCACACCTCGCTGTCCCAAGTGCCCGTTGTGTGGAAAACCACCTGCAGCGTTTGGTCTTCCGGAGTGGGAATCCTGATGAGGCCGTCCTGAGATGTTGGGAGGTCTTGCTGTTCGTGAGAGGATCGCTGCTCTTCATTAGTTCCAGGATGCAGCGGGGTGGCCTTGGACCACTGCCCTGGGACTTCAGCGGTCCTGTTCATCTCCCCTGAGCCACGGAAGAGGTCGGGGTCGGGGTCGGGGCCGGGGCCGGGGCCGGGGCGGGGCCGGGGCCGGGGTCGGGGTCGGGGCCGGGGCCGGGGTCGGGGTCGGGGCCGGGGCCGGGGTCGGGGTCGGGGTCCGTCTCTGCTGTTGGGTCAGTCTTCACTGGTGAAGAGCTGTGCAGGAGCTCTTTATTGGAACGTCTCACAGAATCACCCTCTACGCGGTTTACCTTCACCACACACATCTGTCTGCACGCACCTGTTGAAGACAAAGATCCAAATGTGAAACGTACCATCGTAAAACAGCAGAAAGAACGACGATAAATCCTCCCACAGACGTCTCGGCACTCTCCAGATCAAAGTAAGAGCTGAAAAGCTTTACAGGCCATCAGAGGTTCCTACCGGAGAAGTGGCTGTGCGACGAGCTGGAATCCTTCTCTTTGTCCTCCTCCCTGCAGGTGGACCTCACCGCAGCTTTTCTCACCTTGGGCCCAGAAGAACCGCCCAGGCCTTTCTTACTGCTGCCCAACACTGGGCCCCCATCCAGGCCAACGGGCTCTTCGGTTGTTCTGAGGCGTTTGGAGCGCAAACAAGAGTGTGTGCTTCTGGAGGGGAACAAACTGCATGAGAACTGAGCCACAGGCCTGATCATTAGTCAGCCAGTCGTACCCCTTATTGGTGTGTCTGGACTTTCTCCGTCTCTGCAGCCAGCTCTGCAGCTCCGGCGTGGTACCAGGGGTGGGATGGGTGTGGTCAATAGGCATCGAGTCCTTGCCTTGCATCCAGGTAGCATAGCGATCAGGTTGAAAAAGCTTTACAAAGGGTTCCATGGATATTTTAACCATGTCTTTACTACAAGTACACTGGAGGAGAAACACAGAAGAACAGGTTGCCTCGCTTGTGTTGCAGCTTTGTGCAGGTTGTTGCTTTACTTTAAATTTAGCAGCCGCCTCTGTTCAAACATGAAAGATCATGGCAGTGAAGTCTACCTGTGTAGCCACCTTGCCGTAGTCTATCCAGCGCACAGTGGCAAAATTTGTGGATTCGGCACAGTTGAAACCATGATTAAAACCAGCATGGTAGCCGTAAGGAAAGGTGATCATGAACTCTCCGGTTTCCTGAGTAATCTGGGATGGAGAGAGAAGCGGAGTAGCTACAACACCTGGTCAGGGACAAGCAACGGAAACTAAACCCATGGGCTTAAAAGGTCGTCAGTCCCAAACGTTGGAAACATAGACTCACCTTATCAAAGGGAATGCCGTACTTCTTTAGAATTGATGGAGAGATCAGCGTCATCTTGTGTCGGAGAAAAGCCTCACACACCTTAGAACTGTTGGGAAAGAAGCCTGAGGAAGGGGCACGCACACGCACACACACACACACACACACGCACGCACACACACACACACAGACACACACACACACACAGACACACACACACACAGACACACACACACACACACACACACACACACACCTTTCAGTAATGGCCGTCACACACATTTGCTGCCAAACAAAGGTTGGTCAGGTGGATCCATAATGAGGTTCCCAGCACGATCTTCCCGTGCGCTCTACTCGTGCGCTCTACTCGTGCGCTCTACCCGTGCGCTCTACCCGTGCGCTCTACTCGTGCGCTCTACCGTGCGCTCTACTCGTGCGCTCTACCCGTGCACGTTTCCTTTCCAACTTGCCACTCAGCGAAGGTGTCAGCCGTTTTGGACCAGCTGTTGTGGTTGGAGCTAATTTCCTCACTACAACTCTTCCTAATTATCCCAACGGTGATTACTGAAGTCAGGGCTAATCTCATCCAGGAGGGGAACACAGAGGAGGGGGGAAGGTTCGGCTACCTGCTGCCAGCCGCTCCAGCCTCTTGCCATGTTCCGGAGGGATGGCGTACCTGTGAAGAGAGAGACATGCAGCTGTCTGTCTGTCCGTCTGAGAGGATACGTGCACTCCAACTCTGTGGCATCAATAACGACATTTCAATTAACCCGTGCTCTTAATTGACTCCCTCGGCTCATATTTTCTGTATCACTGGTGTATATTTAACAGAAACATACAATGGAATGAAATCATAGTTTCCACTGAGGTATTGAGGCAGAGTAGGTCTGAGCAGCAGCCTGAGGGCTGCAGCATTTCTCCCATCAGCCAAGAGGAGCGGCGGGGGAGGGGCGGCCCAGAGGGAACCGCAGGTACAGGTGACACGGGGGGGTTGGAGGGGACTGAGGAGGGGGCAGAGATATGCCTCTTTAAGCTGCTTCCCTTCAGGGACCAGGTGTCAACATAGCAGCAAGATAAAAGTGCAGCTGCGCGCGCGTGTGTGTGTGTGTGTGTGTGTGTGTGTGTGTGAGAGAACAGGGGTAGGGGTGTGGGGGCTAGTTTTTGTCACTGAGCCCTGCAGGGTGCCAGGACTCACTGCTCTCTTGCTGTATTCTAAAGAATCCTCCATCACAACTTAAAACTAAATGCATCTGGTTCCCGTGTGATCGGGATGTTGTCACCCGTCTCTCCTGCAGCACAACATTTAGAACACACACACACACACACACACCAGTCATGTGACTCTCTGCTTCACCCCCCCCCCCAACACACTCATAACCTGCTGCCCCACACACACCAGGACTTGGGCTCTCCAAAGTGGAGGTAGTTGATGCTGTACAGGTCCATGTCTTCCGTGTGCCAGGAGAAGGTTGTCTTCCACATGCCAAAGTAGAGGTAAGGAGTGTTGACCCCTTGGATGGAAACACCACAGTCCTCTTCGATCACATCCAGGATGGAGTTCAGGTGGCCAATGTTCCACTCTTCTACCCCCTGGACCAATCAAAGCAAGAGTTAGCGTCTAATGTTCTGCAAGGTCGGCGCGGTAAGGAGCAGAAAGCCGGTCACCTCGTCGTAAAGGCTGCCGCTCACGTCCGCGCCGTAAATAGGTGAGACGAACGTGAGGTTCTTCCAGTATTTCCGTTCCAGGTCTTCATAATTCAGGTAGCGCGGCGTGCAGTACCTGCAACGACATCCTCAATTAGAGTCTGACTTTAACGAGGCTGTGCTACAGCCATGCAACAAGCACGTCTGCGCAGGTCCAGCTGGGTCTGGATCTGCCCCCCGTCCCGAACTTTGTAGGGGTCTCCACAAACTCGCTGGAATGAGGTTACTGAGAAAAATTCCACATCCGGCACTAAAATGTGATCCGACTCGATGCTGTGAGCCCCGATTAGATGGTGTCATTAGCCACTTAAAGACGGGCGTTTTAGCAGCTTTAGCATGAATGAAGCAGCTGTAGAACACTCACATGTCACTGTTGGCCAGTCGCCTGAACTCCTGCACGCTGAGGGGCTTTTTCTGGATGTTATACTGGGTGAAAAGCCCCGACTGACCCGCTACCATCTGCTGGATGGGGGCATCTATCATCAAATCGTCTATGTCGTCGTAGGTACGCCGCGGCTTCCAGCCCTTTGGAGGAATCACCTGAGGAAGACAGAACCTCTTATTTGAATGCCTCTGCTGTAGGGATAGTCCACCCCCCCCCCACGATGTGACGTGGCGTCTGCCATACCTTAGCGAGACCTGCTCGATGTGCCCCCTGAGACTCCATATAGACCAGGTACTGGTTGAAGTCCCTGAACTCTTCCATAGTGGGCCGGAAGGTCATAATCTTGCAGGTGGGGTTTGCAGGGGTAAACACCTCTGCAGCCGCCATCCTGCCAGGAAAACAGCCCCTGGTGGGGGAACATGGACACGCATGAAGGAGACACCTTTACACCGGCTAAGCTGGCAGAAAGGGGCAGTTTTGGGGGTGTATTGAAAAGAAACAGCACGTGTTCCGGTAGGCTGCTGGTCGTGAGAGTGACCACTAGATGGGGGTAGAGGCGCGACACACGTCTGTGCCACTGCTCCGCGGCACCAGCGCGCTTTTGGCGTGTTTTTGTCCCATCCAACCATCCCATCGGAACTCTGCCTTCACCCGGGGTTCAAACAAAGGAGCGATGGCCCGGACGAAGCCCAACGCTCTTCCCTTATGTGGACCGTGTCCCCGCAAACCACAGTATAATGGCGAGCTGTGCGGTTATATAACAGCTCTCCAGGACGTTCGTAAAGAGAAACCAGCTTATGTTTAGACGCGTATTTATAGCCGGACGCCTTGTTTTGTTTTAACACTTTACAAGATCACTTTTTTTCCAGTTTTGTTTGAGGCTCCGTGTGACCACATGCATTATTTAATAGTTCCGAGTGAAATTTTAAACTCGGTTTGAAATAAATGCCAGCGTCGCCAAATGAGCCTGGCAGATCTTTGTTGTCTGTCAGAGCTGCTAACTGTTAACTAGCCTACGTTTTGTTTTGATGCACAGCAATGGCTGCATAGCACAACTTGTTAGCTCCCCCGGCTAACTATCTCAGATTTAACACGCCCGAGCTGCTCCTTTTCTTGTTTGGTAAATGCCCATAATGTGAGGAGACATCGCAATAAAGACTCATTTAAAGAAAGGCTCAGTTACACTAAGCTAACTATCACGTTAGCTAACTTCACAGCGGTCGGGTCGGCGGTTTAAATGTCCCCGGTCGGCGGCTACACAGGCCCGCAGCCGCACAACTGTTGGGGGCTAAACCCGAACCTGCAGCCGTTCGGCACCGCAGGCGTCGGCAGCAGAAACACCGTGTAGAATAACAGCAACATATCAGCTAATGGCGGAGGCAGGAGCCAGATCCAAGTTAATTCGGTAGCGCTAACATTTAGCTGCTCGGCTAACGCCACAGAACGACCGTCACTTTCTGCTAAACTACCAACAACGACCCGTAGTTCACCTCACTTTCTGGGAGTAATTCTGCTCTTTATCCCGTCCTGGCCCGTCCAGCTGGTTCACATGACAGCTGCTGCGGCTCTGACGGGACCGGGATCCGTCCCCCACCGGCTGGGATCCGCTTCCACTCTGCGTCAGTGGATCGTGGACGGGGATCCATGCACTTTGGGATCGGCGAATCTTCCAGAATCCACGCAGTGATCGACGTGCAGAGCCTCGTCCAATGGGAACGGAGATCGCTTTAATCAAAAGAACAAAACAACAGAAACTCGGCGCAAATGCGAGACAATAAAACGCTTTTTATTTTTTTTATTGCTAGAAACATCGGGACAAACTCGCCTTTATTGATTAAATCCCTCCGAACCCTCTAATATAGAACTTTAATATCCATGCCTGAAGTTCTCCGCACTGTAATTGGTCGATTATTATTTATTGGGATTTTTTTCAGTCCGTTTAATTAAAATGGTTACAAACAGCGATGAGAACCTGCGTTGTTTTTTTCTGCACGTTTTTAATGCGCATTTATAAATGTATATTGTAAATTAGAGATCGCTGCTGTATATTTCTTCCTATCAGCAACGGTCGGACCGCAGGTGCAGTGACGCCCCGCGGACTGAGGGGGCGCCGTTGAGTCGCCGCGAATATGGCTGCTCAGGATGAACTCAGTAAGTTTCTCTGCGATATTTCGGATTATTTCGCGTTTTAAAATCTACACGGTCGAAATTCCAACAGCCTCCCTGACTAAAACCCGCCTTTCCAAGTGACTATTAGGCTTATTTTTGTTAGGAAAGGGGAACTCTCTGAAGGAACGTCAGATAGCTACTCACTAGCCTAGCTAGCAGTGCTAACGCAGGAGGCCGCCTGCCCAGTCATTGTCGAAATGAAACCGACACCAGGACATTGAGATTCTGTCATTTTTACAGCTTTGCTTGGCTTATTTTGGTAAAGCGATATTTCGGAGCCTTCGCGTTTGGGTTTACGTGTTGTCAGAAGTTGTCTAAAGCCGGAGATGTGGCTGTGTCAGGGGGTGCTAGCGGTGGTCACGATGAGCCGTGCCGACGGAGAGAGCCGGGAGCCGGGCGAAGGCTCCCCGGGAGCCGGGCGAAGCCTCCCCGGGAGCCGGGCGAAGCTCCCCGGGAGCCGGCGAAGCCTCCCCGGGAGCCGGGCGAAGCCTCCCCGGGAGCCCCTGCGATCGAAGCGGCTCCCATGTGGCTCTTCTCTGGTCTGACTGTCTGGAAGAGCCGCTGTTAAAGCGTCGGCTCCTTAATTAGTGGATGCGCACTTTAAAAGCTTCCTTTATGCCACCTTAAGTAGGGGTCGATCGGCCTGGTAAATGTGTGTGTTTAACAGATCAGCTGAAACCTGTGTGTGTGTGTGTGTGTGTGTGTGTGTCACAGACCAGCTGGAACGTGTGTTCCTTCGCCTGGGCCATGCTGAAACCGACGAGCAGCTCCAGGACATCATCTCCAAGTTCCTGCCCCCGGTGCTCCTCAAGCTCTCCAGTGTCCAGGAGGGGGTCAGAAAGAAAGTGAGTGGGTGTGGAAAAGCTCGGAGAGCTCTCATCTTTATTCCCATCCCAGCAGGATTCGTGCTCCTCACACAGGAGGATCTTGGGTTTTAAACGTGCACAGAGCGGCTGTTGACCCTCGGGGGGGGTGTGTGTGTGTGTGTGTGGGGGGACCAGTGTGTGTTGATGGAGACGTGTGTGTGTGTGTGTGTGTGGGGGGGGGCTGGGAGTGTTGATGGAGACGTGTGTCCCCCCCACACACACACGTCTCCATCAACACACACTTGAGTTTCTTCCTTTGCTACTTTCTTTTATTCTCTGTTGCTTCACTCTGATTGTTTCCTAGTTTGTGGGTTTCCTGGCCGTCGCCTCCATATTCATCTAAAATCTTTTGCTTCTCCCTCACGTGCACAGTTCACGCTGCGTCTGCTCTCAAACGTGAATACGCGAGTCCCCACATTTAATAGTCACCTGCCGACCTTTTTGGTATTTTTGGAACCAACTGTCGCTTAAATAAGCAAGATTCACCATTTTTGATAGCAGCTTCTATCTTTAGTGAAGATCTAAGGGTGCCATTCCATCTGGAGTGCAGCATGACGTCACACACCCAGTGTGTGTGTGTGTGTGTGGGGGGGGGGCTCCTCCCTGTAAAGGGGGGGGCAGAGGTAGAGCTGGTCTGCAGGTTCCTCCCATTCAAACATGCTTGGAGAGTCGACCTCCGTTTGCATATGTCAGTCAGCAGTGGTCTGTGGTTCTCCTGAGTGGTCTGTGGTTCTCCTGAGTGGTCTGTGGTTGTCCTGAGTGGTCTGTGGTTGTCCTGAGTGGTCTGTGGTTGTCCTGAGTGGTCTGTGGTTGTCCTGAGTGGTCTGTGGTTCTCCTGAGAACACTGTCTGTGCCTCGTGTCCAGGTGATGGAGCTGTTGGTCCACCTGAACAAGCGCATCAAAAGCCGACCAAAGATCCAGCTGCCGGTGGAAACCCTGTTGGTCCAGTACCAGGACCCTGCAGCCGCCTCCTTCGTCACGGTAACGTCACGTCCCTGGTGCTGCTCCAGCCACAGTTCTGACTGAACATGTCCCTGACTGTAAACAATTTAGATTTTTATTTAAAAAAAAGATGCTATCACAACATTCCTGACATGAGCTGAATGAACTCCTTGTTGATTTCATAAGATGCACCACACTGGTGACCTCGCCACACTGGTGACCTCGCCACACTGGTGACCTCGCCACACTGGTGACCTCGCCACACTGGTGACCTCGCCACACTGATGACCTCGCCACACTGGTGACCTCGCCACACTAGTGACCTCGCCACACTGATGACCTCACCACACTAGTGACCTCGCCACACTGGTGACCTCGCCACACTGGTGACCTCGCCACACTGGTGACCTCGCCACACTGGTGACCTCGCCACACTGGTGACCTCGCCACACTGGTGACCTCGCCACACTAGTGACCTCGCCACACTGGTGACCTCGCCACACTGGTGACCTCGCCACACTAGTGACCTCGCCACACTGGTGACCTCGCCACACTGGTGAGTCCAGAGCTAAATGACGAGACTGTTGAATTATTGTCATTTGTAGAATTTCACCATCATCTACATCAAAATGGGCTACCCTCGTTTGGAGGTGGGCAAACAGTGCGAGCTGGCCCCCACCCTCCTCACCGCCATGGAAGGCAAACCACAGCCGCAGCAGGACAGGTGGGCCCACGCTCGTGCACGCACACGCACACACACACACAGACACACACACACACACACACACACACACACACACACACACAACCAAGCACACACACACACACACACGCACACACAACCAAGCACACACACACACACGCGCACACACACACACACAACACACACACACACGCACACACACACACACGCGGTGCTCCAGGCCGTCCTCGCTGTCCTCACCACTGCAGCCTCCTCTCCCCCAGCCTGATGCACCTGTTGGTGCCCACTCTCTATCACATGAAGTACCCTGCTGACCCCTCCAAGAACTCCTCCCTCTTTAACCTGACCGAGAGGCCGAAGACCGTGCAGCTGCTGCTGGAGTTCATGCTGGACGTTCTGCTGATGCCCTACGGGTAGGTCGCTGCTGCGTTGGGCGACGGTTCCTGATGAAGCCGTTGAACATTTACAGAATCTAAGCTCGTGTTTTTGTTTTTCTCTTTGCATTTTTAGGTTTGTGCTGAACGAATCCCCGACTCGCCCGGCTCCCTCTTCCTCCCAAGGAGGTCCTGTAGAGGGGGCTGTGAGCGCTGCGGGCCAGGGCCTCCCCCAGCCTCCCCCAGGCATGAGTGTATATGCTGTCAAGAGAGTGATTGGAGAGGCCCAGTGGAGCGCTGAGCAGCTGGAACAGGTAGAGCCAGAGGAGGGCGCTGATGACCCATGATCATGCTTGACGCTCCCTTCTGCTCAACAGTGTAAGCTGGGCATCGTGAAGTTCATTGAAGCCAAACAAGTTCCAGAGGTGGAGACAGTGGTGCACCTGGTGATGGCGTCGAGTGACACCCGCCACAGTGTGGCGACTGCAGCAGACCTGGAGCTGAAGAGCAAGCAGAGGTACGGGGAGACGGGCCCAGGTCACCACTCCTGACGCTCACCTTTGATTCATAAAGAAATTAATAGCTCCGTTGATTATGTCTCCCTAAATATCAGTTTTATACATTTAAAACATTATTCGGACGACATCCAAAAGAGCGTTTCGTTGGCCTTTAATACGACGGGGCTGCACTAATCCATGAGTTGATCTCAACAGAATAAGGATGAAACCAGATCCATAATGAATGTTCACACAGAAAAGGGTCCAGAATCAGGAGGATTGTTTAGTCCGTGGTTGGATCCTTAAGATTGAAATGACACGAGCACAAACGTTCAGATAATTGTTCATCATTTTTCATTCTTTTCCAGCATCATTGATTGGAATAATCCTGTTATCATCAACAAGATGTACAAGATTTATCTGGGCGACGTCCCTCTCAAAACCAAGGTTTGGAAGGGCGAAGGCTTCTCTTGAAACGTAACCTCCTCATTGACGGGCTCACTCTCTGCCCATTAGGCTGGCAACGTGAAGCAAGAGCTGAAGCACGAGCCGGTCAGCACCAGGGTCAAGATGAAGATCCTGCCACACCTTTTACGCTCCCGTCTGGCTGCGGAGTGCTTTCCTGCCAACATCCAGGTGCGTTCCGTCTGCTCCTGGGGTAAAAACCCTCTCGATGTTGGATGGTCGCTACAGAACACCTGTGATTCCTTTCCTTCTCTCAATAGGTGGTGTATGACGGCCTGTTTGGAGCGAACACCAACAACAAGCTGCTGTCACTCACGCTGCAGTTTGTCCACCACATCTGCATGGTGTAAGCATTTCCAAGCCCTCGTCCATGCGTTCCTACTTGATCTGGGGCTTCTAAAAATGGCCTGTTAACGTTTTTCAGATGCCCTGACACTAATAAACCCTTGGGACTGATGCTGCTCAATGGTCTTACCAAGCTCATCAATGAATACAAGGAGGTAAAACAATGACAGACACAATCAAAACTTCAGGATCAAACATTTATTTCTGATGTAAAACAGCACAACTTGTTGTTCCAGGATCCTAAGTTGCTGTGTGTTGCTTATTCGGCTGTTGGAAAACTGTCAAGGTGTGCAACGAGAATTACTTTATTCATTGTCACTTTGGTAGACAGAAGGAGTTTGTGATTAAAAAGGCTTACTTTGTCTCCTGCAGCCGCATGCCACAGCTGTTCACCAAGGACATTGCACTCGTCCAGCAGTTTTTTGAGTCCATGTGCAAGGTGCGTGATAGAAAACACAGTGAAAGAGAAAAGGCTGTATTATTGCTCCGCCTGTCTTTACCAAGCTTCTGTTGCTTAACCCCATGCTTCTCCACATTGACGTGAACTCGATGGAATCCCCAACAGGAAGAGGCTGATGTCCGACTTGCGATACAGGAAGCGTTGTCCATGATGGTGGGAGCGTATGCCAACCTGCAGGGGGCGCTGTTGAACCTAATGGAAGCTCTGGTGGCTGCTTACATTGGAAAAGTGAGTGAACACTTGTAATAAAGCCACTTGGTTCACCTGGTTTAAATAAAAAAAGAGGGTAACTCAATTATCGTCTTTGTCCAGCCTGAGGTGCAGGTGCGCCAGGTGGCCATGAAGTTTGCCAGCAACGTGTTTGCTCCTGACCACGTGCCATCAAGGTACCTGCTGCTCCTGGCAGCTGGAGACCCGTAAGTCATCTCAAAACGCACACAAAACACACAAAACACACACAAAACGTAAGACGGACTCATTTCCGTCATATTGCTTTTTCTGTTTCAGAAGGGAAGAAGTGTCTGGGGAGGCCCAGAGGGTGCTGAGAACCTTTTCCACTGTTCGTCGAGAGAAAGAAGACAAAAAGCCGATGCCATCATTCCCCGACATGGTGGCCTATGTGCAAGAGAAGGTCCGTCTGGGTGTTGTAGCTCATTCATGTCAGGAGCCGGAAGCTCTGCCCTGAGGCTTCATGTTTGGGCTTGTTTTATTCAGGCGGCTCAGAGGATCAAGACTCCAGCGAAGTATATCGTTGGAACTTCCACGATTCCTTTCAACCCCTCAGCATTTGGGGAGGTAAACACAATATAAATGTATTGATGAAGAGGTGAATTCTAATGAATACTTGGGGAAGTAGCATTTCTTACCCAAGCCGATATGTTCTCTCTCTCCCAGATCGTTCTCTACCTGAGGATGTGTTTAGCTTACAGTGCCGGGGCTTCGCCCACGTCAGCACGCCTGGCCGATATGCAGGACGACGCTCCAGCCATCGGCCGCTATGTTCATACCCTGCTGTCATCAGAACCTCATCCTTCAGGGTCCAAAGGTGCTGAGGCTAACCCGGTTCATGTCTACATGGATCTTCTGCAGCAACTGCTATCAGCTGTGGGAGGTGAGACCTTAAACTGGCTCAATCATTTAACTGTTAGCATTTCATTCAGCTCTCGCGTATACGTCACATCGCTCTGTTGTGTCTCCACAGGAATTCCAGTAATGTATTGTCTGCTCGAAGTAGTTTCTGTCTGCCCCGAGAAACTGGCCCCAAGATTTGTTGATAGAATCGACTGGATTAAAGTGAGTATTTGTACCTCTGGTTAGTTAAATATATGGTTTGGAAACCTGTTAAATGCCAGGACAGCGTTCAGGCTGACCACGTGTTCTGTTCCCAATCGTTCCTCCCCCAGAGTCTGATGAACACAAATAAGGAGGACATGAGGGAGCTGGCGGCCCAGCTGTATGCCCTGGTCATCTCCACCATGACTGGCAACGAGCTGCAGGCGGCGGTTCACAACCTAGTAAAAATCACCAAAGACAACCATGTACGACACCCTGTCTTCATCAGGCTTTGTGCCCCTCTTGTGCTCTCTACCTTCCATGACGATATCTTTACCAAACAGAGTCCTGAGACTCAACACGGGGCCATCTTGGCTCTCGGCTACATGGTGGGAAGATATATGAGCAAGAAAAAAGGTTGTGACTCTACAGCAGAAGAGGGAAAACCAATAAAAATCCCAGATCAAGAGCATGGCGACCTCCTTCCCATGGCCACCAAAACTATTGGTATGGAGTTACAGGACAAGGCTGGTGCCATTTTGATGTGGTTTATCAGTAGGACGGGTAACGATTGGTTAATTATCACTGCCTCCTGTGAATCACCACCCTCTGCGCCCGTTCAGGCTCCTTCCTCGACAGCAGCAGTGCACTGCTAGCGATAGCAGCATGTACAGCTCTGGGAGAAATAGCACGGAATGGCCCCTTGCTGATCTCCGCGGAGGGCGAGGGGTTCACAAAGCTGTCGATGGTGAAGAACCTGCTGGCTCGTATTCCCTCGGGAAAAGAGAGCACGAAGGTAAACGAGCTTCATCAACGAGCAGGAATGTCCCGTCTTACCTAAAGTGGTTTCTGTCGTCTTTCCCCCGCAATTGTGTGGATGCAGATGAAGGAGCGATCGATCCAGACATTAGGGCACCTCCCTGTGGGCGATGGAGCTTTTCCTCACCAGAAGAAGCTGCTGCAGGGCCTCATGGATTCTGTAGAGGTCTGGATCAGTACTTCCTTCTCCACCTGCCATTTAAACGTTGTTCTCACCCACCTTTTGGTCTGAAATCACACCTGACTCCCTGAAGTCCACACTCATTCCCCAGTTTGCAGTTCTGTCCAGGTGGGAAGTGGGAATCACTGTAGGTGTCCCATGACGGGTTAATGAGGTGCATGTTCAGTATCAGATGGCAGGCTGCTCCTTCAGCTCGCTGTCTCGGTGGCTAAAGCAGGTTAAAGGAGTGTGCACGTGCCTTTGTCTCACGTGTGAACGGTGCTTTAATGTCACTGTTAATTGTTGAGGAGTCTTTAATATGGTCAGGTACTTTTGTTGAGGGAGACTTTCATTTTTTAATGTCTTTGTAGTCAAATGTTCAGTCTTTTTCCTCTTTTTCTGGCGCTCCAGGCCAAACAGGTGGAGCTTCAGTTCACAGTTGGTGAGGCCATCAGCAGTGCTTCTGTAGGCACCAGATCTGGAGCTGCCAGGGATCCTTGGACCTGCACCGAGGACCAGTACAGCCCGCCACACAGTACGTCTCTGGGGTGTTTCTGTCCTGAGGACAGTGGCGATGCAGTCACCTGACCAGAGGTCACATATGTTCAAAAATGTTGTTGTTATTTTTACTTCATTTCTCTTCTCCCACTGATCATATTTAGATCTGAAAAACAACGACGTGGTTCCCTGGGTCCTCAACTCCATCCTGTCCAAATATATCTGCAGCCAGAACCCACATGTGCGGCAGGCAGCCTGCATCTGGCTGCTTTCCCTGGTGAAGAAACTGAGTCAACACAAGGAAATAACGGTGGGTTCTTGTACTGGAGGCAGCTGGTGAGGCTGCAGTAACTCCCAACACTGGTCTAAGCTGATCTAATCAATAGGAGTCACGTGCACGGCTTTCTTCTCTCTCTTTCCTCCTCCAGTCCCATCTGAAGCAGATTCAGGTGGCCTTCATCTCTGTCCTGTCCGAGCCCGATGGTGAGACGAGTTCTGCCACTCACTGACCGAGCGGTGTGGAATTGTGGCTTCATTAGTCTCCTGTGTGCTTTCCTCCAGAGCTGAGCCAGGATGTGGCCTCTAAGGGCTTGGCTCTGGTTTATGAGATGGGGGGGGAGCATGACCAGCAGGAACTGGTGTCCACCTTGGTGGAAACACTCATGACTGGCAAAAGGTTCGTTCATGTTGTTGTTGTTGTTGTTGTTGTTGTTCCGGCCTTTTCCTGGAAGCTTCTTAGGTTGGTGTTTGTGTTTGTGGACAGAGTGAAACACGCGCTCTCAGAGAACACTGAGGTGTTTCAGGGAGAAGGTCTGGGGAAGACCCCAGACGGGTGAGTACCAGGTGATATTCAACACTTTTACCGCAGAGTTTGTTCCTGAGTTGTAAGATCTGGTGGTCTCCCCATTGTCTCTGGAGCCACGGCTTGACCACCTACAAAGAACTCTGCTCGCTGGCAAGCGACCTGAACCAGCCGGACCTGGTTTATAAGTTCATGAACCTGGCCAATCATCACGCCATGTGGAACTCCCGGAAGGTATGCTGCTCGTGCCTCGGCCGTCTCACGGCTGGCCCGGCGTTCCCTGGGCCCGTCTAACCCGTCCTCCCCTCTGACCCCACGTTCAGGGTGCAGCTTTTGGCTTCCACATGATTGCAGCGAAGGCTGGGGAGCAGCTGGCTCCCTTCCTGCCCCAGCTCGTGCCTCGTCTGTATCGCTACCAGTTTGACCCTAACCTGAGCATTCGGCAGGCCATGACCAGCATCTGGGACGCGCTGGTCACAGATAAGACCCTGGTAGGGCTTTTGGGCTCCTGCTCCAAGACAAACACCTGTAGTTTAATCAGGAGCTGAATGAGTGTTGTCGCTACAGGTGGACAAGTACCTGAAGGAGATCCTCCAGGATGTCATTTCTAATTTGACCAGTAACACCTGGAGAGTGCGTGAGTCCAGGTAAAGCAGAACCTGCTGCCCTTCCAGACAGTTGCTGTCATCTCGTTGGGCTTCTACTCTGACCCAGAGACCGGGTTCAGACCGGATCTGAGCGGCATCGTAGCGGCTCCACGCTCACCGAGTGCTCGTGTGTTTCTGATCCACTCTCTTCCTCCCCTCAGCTGCTTGGCCCTCAACGACCTGGTCCGAGGGCGACAAGCGGATGACCTCATCGATCACCTCGCAGAGATCTGGGAAACGCTGTTCAGAGTCCTCGATGACATAAAGGTGGCGACGTCAGAAACGTGCTCGTTAGCAGACCTGCAAGACTTGTGATGTTTGATGGTTCTGTCATATTTCAGGAGTCCGTGAGGAAGGCAGCAGACCTGGCGCTGAAGACCCTCAGTAAGGTGGGTCCAGACCGGTTGTGGGTTCAGGTCCGTGTTTGAGGCAGAGCTCTGAGTGTGTGTGTGTGTGTGTGTGTGTGCAGGTGTGCACACGTATGTGCGAGTCCACGGGCTCTGCAGCCCAGAGGACCGTGGCTGTGGTCCTACCCACCCTCCTGGAGAAAGGCGTCCTGAGCAACGTGGCGGAGGTCCGCTCGCTCAGGTAACACTTCCGTACCTTCAGGCGCTGAAGTCGGCCCAGAGAATAAGTCCGACATCACGCTGGTTCCGTCTGTGTCCAGTTATTGGGTGCTCTTCTCTTCGTCTAGCTTTATTGTTAATGACGCTAAAGTGAAGCCAACGTTTTGGCACAATGTCAATCCTCCAGACTTGAGTGACCCTGAGCTCCGGGGGGTCCTGGTACCAAAGCTCGGTCTGTGGGCACCAACTTCTGCTGTCTTTGCTCCTAGTATCCAGACCCTGGTGAAGATCAGCAAAACCGCTGGTCCCAGGCTCAAGCCCCATGCCCCCCGGCTGATCCCAGCCCTGCTGGAGGCCCTCAGTACCCTGGAGCCCCAGGTCCTCAACTATCTGAGTCTCAGAGCAACAGAACAAGAAAAGGTGGGTCTGAGCACCTGAGTTCTGGTTGGTCTCTCACGGGTCCGAATCTGAGGCCTGTGCCTGTTTCTCCAGAGTGCCATGGATGCTGCCCGGCTGAGTGCTGCCAAGTCTTCACCAATGATGGAGACCATTAACATGGTAACGCAACTAATGCTGCGTGTGTTTATGGGATGGATGTGGCTGCTGTCGCAGAACACGGGTCCAACGTTCTCGCTTCCTAAGTTCACGTGCTCCCTAACAGCATATCTGGGCCTTTTTATGAGCGTAACATAATCAGTCTGCTGTAAAATGTAGAATCAGCTGCTACAGGTGAGTGTTGCTACGGGCGAGTGAGTGTTGCTACGGGCGAGTGAGTGTTGCTACGGGTGAGTGTTGCTACGGGCGAGTGAGTGTTGCTACGGGCGAGTGAGTGTTGCTACGGGCGAGTGTGTGTTGCTACGGGCGAGTGAGCGTTGCTACGGGCGAGTGAGCGTTGCTACGGGCGAGTGAGCGTTGCTACGGGCGAGTGAGTGTTGCTACGGGTGAGTGTTGCTACGGGCGGGTGTTGCTACGGGCGAGTGAGTGTTGCTACGGGCGAGTGTTGCTACGGGCGAGTGTTGCTACGGGCGGGTGAGTGTTGCTACGGGCGGGTGAGTGTTGCTACGGGCGGGCGAGTGTTGCTACGGGCGGGCGAGTGTTGCTATGGGCGGGCGAGTGTTGCTACGGGCGGGCGAGTGTTGCTACGGGCGAGTGTTGCTACGGGTGAGTGAGTGTTGCTACAGGTGTTGTGTGGCAGATCTGCAGGTGAGTGCAGGTGCACGTGGGCAGGTTTGTCTGTTGCCTTTCCGGGTCCGTGCCAGTTGCTGAGGCCGGGCCGGATACATTCGGGCCCACAAGGGTTCAGGTTAGGAGGTTGGGCCCGGGGCCGGGGGCCCAGGGCCCGGGGTTGAAGCTGGCCTCTGTTCTTGGAGCGCACACGTGCACTGAAGCGAGCACGATGGCGCGGCGCCCTCACAGATGCTGCGGCGCCCTCACCGATGCTGCGGCGCCCTCACAGATGCTGCTGTCTCCCCAGTGTCTGCAGCACCTCGACGTGTCCGTGCTGGGAGAACTGGTTCCTCGCCTCTGTGAGCTGCTCAGGAGCGGCGTCGGCCTCGGAACCAAGGTACCGGTGCCGTTCTGACTCTGAGCGCTGGTCCAGGTAGAGCGGCTCTAACGTGCGTCTCCTGCTCTCCCCAGGGGGGCTGTGCCAGTGTGGTGGTCACTCTCACTGTCCAGTGTCCACAGGACCTCGGTCCATACTCAGGTACTGCCCAGGGAGGCTCGGCACCGCTCCACCGCCTCTCTGGACCTGCCGGACCTTTAATGACGCTTGTTTCCAGGTAAACTGATGAGCGCGCTGCTGACGGGGCTCCAGGACCGAAGCAGCGTGGTGCAGAAGCAATACGCGTTTGCTCTGGGACACCTGGTCAGGGTAAGTACATGGCCCGTGGGAACCAGTACCTGGCCCGTGGGAACCAGTACCGTGGCCCGTGGGGACCAGTACCGTGGCCCCCACGGGCTCTTCGTGGGCACCTTCAGAGTGTGACTGGTTGTTTTGGGCCGTCAGACGGCGAAGGACAGCAGCGTGGAGAAGCTTCTGCTGAAGCTGAGCACCTGGTACCTGCAGAAGGAAGGTAGAGACTCTACTTCCTGTCGGCCTGTTGACCTCCTTCCCTCTGACTGACCTGTGCGTCCCTCTCAGAGCCGGTGCACAAGTCCTCGTGCGCGCTGACCGTTCACGCCATCAGCCACTACAGCCCCGACGTGCTGAAGGCTCACGCGGGAGTGGCTCTGCCCCTCGCCTTCCTGGGGATGCACCAGGCCCCGGGGCCCGACGAGGACCAGGAGAGCGGCCGCGACGCCGCCCTGTGGGCCGAGGTGTGGCAGGACAACGTCCCAGGTGAGCGCTGGTGCCCGGTGGACGAGTGGTGTGAGGAGAGCACGGTGCTCAGGTGCATCTCGCTGCCCCACAGGAAGCTTCGGAGGGATCCGCCTCTACATGACCGAGCTGATCGCCATCACGCAGACCGCGCTGCAGTCTCAGTCCTGGAAGATGAAGGCCCAGGGTGCCGCTGCCATGGCAACCGTTGCCAAGGAGCAGACGGGCTCACTGGTGGCGCCGCACCTCGGAATGGTCCTGTCGGCTCTGTTGCAGGGCCTTTCTGGGCGCACCTGGTCTGGGAAGGTGAGACTGGAGCCGCCGGTGGAGGCACCCGCGGCGTGGTGCTTCTCCTCACGCCTTTCTTCTCGTTCCAGGAGGAGCTGCTGAAGGCCATCGGATCGGTGGTGTCCAAGTGCTGGTAAGAGCCCGGAGAGCACGTCCCTCCAAAAGACCAGGTCTAAGTTGTGTGTGTGTGTGTGTCGGCCGTCCAGCCCAGAGCTGCAGAAGCCGTCTGGCGGCCAGCCGTCGGTGTGTGAGGTGCTGGAGGCCGTGCTGAGGGAGTGCCACAAAGAGAACCTGCCGTACAAGATGGCCGCCCTGCGCTGCGCCGCGGACGTGCTCCACAGCAGCCAGGAGGACCGCTTCGGCGCCGTGGCGGCCGTCCTGTTCCCGCTGCTGAAGGTCGGCGTGTACCCGTCGCTCCGGCGCCGCTGCCACACGTCCTGTACTGAGCTCTTTCACATCCCAACAGAGCTGCCCAGAAAGTGGCGGCGGCCCGCCGAGGTCCCGCGAGGACGATGAAGACGATGGCGACGTGAAGGAGAAGGCGCTGCAGACAGAAGCTGTGATATGTGCATTTGAGACTCTGGGGAAGTCCTGGCCCAGAAACCCAGAGACCCAGGGTAAGAACCCTAACCCTAACCCGTCTGACACACGTCCAGGAGCCGGCGGGTTAGCTCGCCTCGCTCCTGTTAGCTCGTGTTAGCTCCGCCTCGCTCCTGTTAGCTCCTGTTAGCTCCTGTTAGCTCCGCCTCGCTCCTGTTAGCTGATGTTAGCTCCGCCTCGCTCCTGTTAGCTCCGCCTCGCTCCTGTTAGCTGATGTTAGCTCCGCCTCGCTCCTGTTAGCTGATGTTAGCTCCGCTCGCTCCTGTTAGCTGATGTTAGCTCCGCCTCGCTCCTGTTAGCTGATGTTAGCTCCACCTCATTAGCTGATGTTAGCTCCGCCTCGCTCCTGTTAGCTTGTGTTAGCTCCGCCTCGCTCCTGTTAGCTTGTGTTAGCTCCGCCTCGCTCCTGTTAGCTGATGTTAGCTCCGCCTCGCTCCTGTTAGCTGATGTTAGCTCCGCCTCGCTCCTGTTAGCTGATGTTAGCTCCGCCTCGCTCCTGTTAGCTTGTGTTAGCTCCGCCTCGCTCCTGTTAGCTGATGTTAGCTCCGCCTCGCTCCTGTTAGCTGATGTTAGCTCCGCCTCGCTCCTGTTAGCTGATGTTAGCTCCGCCTCGCTCCTGTTAGCTTGTGTTAGCTCCGCCTCGCTCCTGTTAGCTTGTGTTAGCTCCGCCTCGCTCCTGTTAGCTTGTGTTAGCTCCGCCTCGCTCCTGTTAGCTGGTGTTAGCTCCGCCTCGCTCCTGTTAGCTCCGCCTAGCTCCTGTTAGCTCGTGTTAGCTCCGCCTCGCTCCTGTTAGCTCCGCCTCGCTCCTGTTAGCTCCGCCTCGCTGCTGTTAGCTTGTGTTAGCTCCGCCTCGCTCCTGTTAGCTCCTGTTAGCCTGAGCAGGTAACGAGCGGCTCTCTGTGTGCAGCGTGCTTCCAGCAGGAGCTCTGCAGCCTCATGTGTGAGAAACTGAAGCTGAGCACCTGGAAGGTGCAGCTCGCGGCGCTGCAGTGCATGGAGGCGTTCTTCCAGAGGTAAACGCACCTTCTGCTGCTCCCTGAGACCAAACCAGCCGCTGTTTCCAGCCCAACCTTCTCTTTGTAGACTGCTGCTTCTGGACAAAGGCAGCGAGGACGTGGGTGCGCTGTCCCAGATCTTCACGGACGCCTGCTGGGCTCTAACGTTCCCTCTCGGTGAGGACACCTGCAGGGCCACGTCTCTGCTCGCCCCCTCTCTAATGTGGCTTTTCTTTTGTTCTCCAGAGAACAAGAGTTACTCATCAGTGAGGACCGAGGCCTTGGCTGTGGTGGATCTGCTGGTGAAGCGAACCACAGGTGCGTTCCCAGGCTGGGCGGGGGGGGGGGTCTGAGCCCAGGTCTGAGGACAGGTCTGAGGACAGGTCTGAGCCCAGGTCTGAGCCAGGTCTGAGGACAGGCCTGAGGACAGGTCTGAGCCCAGGTCTGAGCCCAGGTCTGAGCCCAGGTCTGAGCCCAGGTCTGAGCCCAGGTCTGAGCCCAGGTCTGAGGCCAGGTCTGAGGCCAGGTCTGAGGCCAGGTCTGAGCCCAGGTCTGAGCCCAGGTCTGAGCCCAGGTCTGAGCCCAGGTCTGAGGACAGGTCTGAGGACAGGTCTGAGGACAGGTCTGAGGACAGGTCTGAGGACAGGTCTGAGCCCAGGCCTGAGCCCAGGTCTGAGCCCAGGTCTGAGCCCAGGTCTGAGCCCAGGTCTGAGGAGCTGTCTGGAGGCAGCAGATGCTCCCGTTGCTATGGAGACGTGGAAGCGTCGCTGCACATATTTCAGCATTCCATTCGCTGTTTGCTCCACATGAAGTTGCTGATGTATTTCTGTCCTGGAGAGGTTGCCGTGGAAACGCTGGTGTCTGTGCCGTTGCAGAGAGCGAGCAGTGGGAGTGCATGGCCTCCAGGAGCCGGGAGCAGCTGCAGCTGTCTCTGGCAACGCTGCAGTCAGACAGCCGGGCCGAGCTGAGGGAGAGGGCCCAGGAGCTGCGCAGACGCATCCAGAGTCAGCCCTGAGCACGTGCACGCACGCGCACGCACGTGCACGCGCAGCGGGACGAGCAAAGCGGCTTTTCTTTTCTTCTTTCTAAAAACCAAACACATTGAAATCAGACGACTCGGCTGCTGACGCCTCTCGGTGACGTGCACGTTAGCGTGACTGTGCACGTTAGCGTGACCTGTGCACGTTAGCGTGACCTGTGCACGGCTGGATCCCATCTGGAGAACGTGGCACGGCGCTGGGTTCGGAGCCCCGGATGGGGCGGCGCCGATCCGGTGGTCCTGGGCGGTGCCGTCGATGCATAAATAGTTGTGTTGGTTTGTGGTTCCTTTAGCCCCGCCCTGGGGGCGTGTTCTGCTGTTGCACCTGTCTGCTGAAGCCCTCCAGGTGAACTGCTCTGTCAAGGCTCCTGTTTGCAACATTAACAGCCGGTTTGTCAAGTTTTGAAATAAAACAGACTGATGAAAGTGTGATGGGGGGGTTGTGTCTGTCTAACACGTCTGATATTCCCCATCAAACATCAAACTCTGAAACGCTGATACCTTTGACCTCTTTGAATTTTGTGCTTTCCAGCTAATTACAGCCCAAAATTCAGTCTTGGAAAATTTGAATATTGTGGGAAAGTTCCGTTTGGGAGGTTCGGAATGTCACTAATGAGATAACGTTCCCCCAAAGGGGTCCAAACGTTCCCTGACCATCTGGGTCAGTGAGCCACACAAGCCTGGGGCGGTCCAGAAGTTGGACCTGGACACCAGCTGGTCATCGTCCTCCCACAGCTGGTTGGACGTGGAGACGTCTGACAACAACTTCAACTTAGCTTTTATTTAGTAAAAGTGGACAGAATCGCTTATAAAAGTGGTCACGAGTAAGAGATGAACAAGAACATTTACAGGGACACGTTTTAAAATGAAGGACATGAAGACGAGGACAGAGCAGAAGAGACATGATGATGTCACTGAGGACGCTCAGGTGGACGCTCAGGTGGACGCTCAGGTGGACGCCTGGACGGCCGTGGGTCGTCGGAGCTCAGCCGAGCAGCTGTCTGTTCTTCCTGTCCCTGTGTCGAGCCTTCTCAGGAGCTTTCTGAGGGACGCCGGCGTCGCTCTGGCTGAGGGCCGTCCTCGTCACCGTGGACATGCCGTCCACAAACTTGGTCTTGAAGAGCACGTTGGCGTTGGCGAACATGCCGTCCTTCAGGGACACCACCACGAACTGCAGGGGGGGTTTAAACACGGTCACGTGTGCATCCTGGACCACCGTCCCCCGACCACTGTCCCCTGGACCACCGTCCCCCGACCACTGTCCACCGTCCCCCGACCACCGTCCCCTGGACCACCGTCCCCCGACCACCGTCCCCTGGACCACCGGCCCCCCAACCACTGTCCCCCGACCACTGTCCACCCGTCCACCGTCCCCCGACCACTGTCCCCCCGTTCACCGTCCACTGTCCCCCGACCACCGTCCACTGTCCCCCCGTTCACCGTCCCCCGACCACTGTCCACTGTCCCCCCGTTCACCGTCCACTGTCCCCCGACCACCGTCCCCCCGTTCACCGCCCCCCGACCACTGTCCCCCCGTTCACCGTCCCCCCGTTCACCGTCCCCCGACCACCGTCCCCGTACCTGAGAGTGCCGAAAGTGTGCGCGCAGCATCTGTCCGATGTTCTGGGTGTGGGACAGGTCCAGGGCGGCGTCGACCTCGTCCAGGATGTAGATGGGGGCAGGTTTGAAGAGCAGCATGGCCAGGATGAGGGACAAGGCGACCAGGGACCTGCACACACGAGGCTGCTCAGCAACACCGGAGCTCCATCTGCCCCCCACAAACCCGTGTTTGTCCCCTGACCTCTGACCCCCGCTCAGCTCACTCAGGTTCTCCTTCCAGGTGGTGCCCAAGGCCACCTTGAACTCAAGGCCCTCCAAAACGCCACATCCTTGGGGAGGAGCCAGCTTGGCGGTGGCTCCAGGCAGCAGCGTGGAGAAAATAGATCCAAAATCCTTGTTGACCTGCGGAGGGAGACGGATGGAGCTTTGTGGTAAAGAGGAACGTGCTGGGAACAACGGGAACGAATGGAGAACAGGCAGAAAAGACCGGGGGGGGGGGGCGACCTTCTGCCACGCCACGTTGAGAGCTTCGTTCTTCTTCTGGTCCAGCTCCTCGATGGTCTGCAAGATTTTGGTTTTGTCGCTTTCCACGATCCTCTTCTTCTTCATCAGGTCGTTGTACTGCAGAGGATGGACACAGATTTAGACACGCCGAAGGCCCGGAGGGCCCTCGGGGCCCCCTGACCCGGAGGGCCCCCTGACCCGGAGGACCCCGAGGACCACCTGGCCCCAAGGGCCCCCTGACCCGGAGAGCCCCCTGACCCTGAGGGCCCCCTGACCCGGAGGGCCCCCTGACCCAGAGGGCCCCCTGACCCAGAGGGCCCCCTGGCCCCGAGGGCCCCCTGGCCCGGAGCTCACCTTCTCCTCAGTTTCATTCAGCATGTTCATCGCCCTCTTGTTGACGTTCCTCTCCAGCTTGGAGGTGGTCTCCTCCAGCTTCCTCAGGCGCTGGCTCGCCTCGCGGGGATTATTGGTCTTGAAGTCGTAGGAAGTGTTGGGCTGGCCGAAGAACTGGCGCTCGGAGTGGATCCAGTCGTGTTCCTCCAGCATCCTCGACACCTGTGGAGAGGAGGGAAGAAAGAAGCAGTGATGCTGTGTGAGATGAGGCCAGAACCTTCTCAGCGCCGAGGCCCCGCTGGCCCCGGCCCAGGAGGCTCGCCACAGGTCGGAGCCTCCTGGGCCGGGGCCAGCGGGGCCTCGGCCCAGGAGGCTCGCCACAGGTCAGGGAGCCTCCTGGGCCGAGGCCCCGCTGGCCCCGGCAGCCCAGGAGGCTCCCTGACCTGTGGCGAGCCTTCTGGGCTGCCGAGGCCCCGCTGGCCCCGGCAGCCCAGGAGGCTCCCTGACCTGTGGCGAGCCTCCTGGGCCGAGGCCCCGCTGGCCCCGGCAGCCCAGGAGGCTCCCTGACCTGTGGCGAGCCTCCTGGGCCGAGGCCCCGCTGGCCCCGGCCCAGGAGGCTCCGACCTGTGGCGAGCCTCCTGGGCCGAGGCCCCGCTGGCCCCGGCCCAGGAGGCTCCCTGACCTGTGGCGAGCCTCCTGGGCCGAGGCCCCGCTGGCCCCGGCCCAGGAGGCTCCGACCTGTGGCGAGCCTCCTGGGACCCCCCCTTGTGCCTTGTGTGAGAGCAGGTGAGCGGTGGGGGACCTTGTCAGCAGCGTCCTGAGTGTCTTTGCGGTGCTTGTTGATGTTGTGCTCCAGCTCCTTGATCTTCAGCTGGACCTCGTTGTTCTGCTCCCTCAGGTGATTGGCCTCCGAGCTCTTCCCCTGGAGGGTCAGGGTCATCGTCAGCTGTCTCTGAAGCTGCTCGTTTCTGAAGCCCCCCCACAACCGAAGAGCTCACCTTGAGCTCCTTGTCCTGGGCCATGATCACCTCCTTCTGCTTCGTCAGCTCCTCCTGGGCTTTACGCACCGCCTCCTAAAGAGAGGGGCGGGGTGGATCAGAACCAGAATGTTCATGTGTTGAACACAGCGTGTCATGGGACCGGGGGGCACCTTGTTCTGGGACACGGTGCAGGCCATGCTGTCGATCTGCTCCTGGATGGCCTTCATGGCTTCGTCCACAGCCTGGATCTGCTGCTCATAACCCGCCTGCTCCCGCCGCAGCTCCTCCAGCTCCAGAGCAACAGCATCGGACTCCTGTCAACACAGCAGAACCAACCACGGGTCAGCCGGGCCGGGCCGGGCCGGGCCGGGCGCAGCCTTGGAGTGTGGAGCTGCTTGACCTGCTGCTTCTGCTTCAGCCCCTTGTTGAAGGCGTCGGCCTTGGTCTTGGCGGCCGTCAGCTTCTGCTGTGCTGCTTTCAGCTCCTGCTCCCGCTCGGCCTCGGCGTTCTTCATCTTCTTCTCCAGCACCTGGTACTTTTCCTCCGCCCGTTTGTGCACCTCCTCAGTAATACGCAACGTCTCCTCGCTGTCCGCTGCAACAGCAACACAGCAATCAGGGTTCTGGAGAGTGGAGGAGCATCTGGAGTCAGGTGACTGGAGTCTGTCTGCGCCTCCTCACCGATGGTCGCTCGCAGCCTCTCCAGCTCCTCCTGCTGCTGATGGAAGGAGCTCTGCTGCAGTTTGGCCTGCAGAATCTGCTCCTCCTCCACCTTCAGCTCACACTGCTGCTTCAGCTGCCGATACCTGAAGGGGGAGAAGGAGCGTCGTCGCGCCTGTCCTCTACAGGCCCAGAGACCTGGAGCTCACGGCTACATACTTGTCTGCAGTTGCCCTCAGACCGGTCAGTTGGCCTTCAACATCCTGAAGTTGGGACTCTTTGCTGTTCAGCTCATCCCGAACGTCCTTCAGCTCCTGCAGGCTGGACAGAACCGATGCAGCCTGGGAACGAGCACCTGGAAGTAACAACACAGGGAAATCATGTGTTTGATTCAAACAAAAAGCATCTAATGGCCAGAGGCCTTTGCAGACGCTCTCACCTCCACTCAGGGTCCCCTGCGGATCAAAGATGTCCCCCCCAAGAGTGACGGTCTTGGTCATCACGTGCTTGTCAAAAGCCACTTTCTTGGCGTTGTCTAGGGTGTCGCACACCAGGGTGGAGCCAAAGACGTACTGCATGGCCTTCCGCAGGTCAGCCTCGTAGCCCACCAGAGACAGAGCCGTGTGGACGTTGGCCCTCCCCACCTGACAGGAGCACAGACCTTAGAGGGGCACGGTGCTGGACCTCCTGAGGTCAGAACATCAGAGGTGTCCTCTCACCAGGCTCTTGGCCGTATTCACCACTCTGTCGTCGAGGGTTCTGGCAGAAATCTTGTTTAAGGGAATGATGGTGTATCTCCGCTGCAGCTCCCCTCTTTCCAGCAGCTTCTTCCCCGTCACCTTAGCGAGGGAAGACTCAGTGGTCATGTGATCGGCACATTATTGATCGGCTGAATGCAGAAGGCACCTGGACGCACCCACCTCTGTGTCGACTACAATATTATAGAGGCGTCCCCCGGCAACCACCTCCAGAGCCGTAGCGTAGGACACCTCTTGGATGGTGATCAGGTTGGCCAACAGCCCCTTCACTTTGCTACGGTCCCATCCTCGCTCTGGGTCCCTTTGACAAAACCAAAACACATTTGTAAAACACTCGTATTGTTAATATCATTAACACCAATTTTGACCTGGGAATAGTAACATCAATCACAACATTCAGAAAACAAAACGCAAGCTAATCGCTGAGCTTAGCAGCTCAAAGGACGACAAAATCTTCTGTAATGTTGGTAAAAAACGAGCCCTTAAAACCTGAATTTCCTCCCATGTCCAGTTGTCTATGTGCAACACAAGTTGTCCAACGTAGCTAAACGGGCCCGACCGATCAGGGAGTGAACTTTAGGGCCTGGAATAATCTTCAGAACCGATTGGTTGAGGATGTTTGGATCATCTAGATTCCACCGCTGCAGCACACGCGAAGGTCCTCTTACTTGTAATCAAAGCGCAGGTTAGGGAAGCGAGACACCAGACGCTCGTATTTCTCTCCAAGCTCGGTGACTTCTCTGGACAGTTGTCGTCTCTTGTCCAACAGCCTCTCCTCTTTTCCATCTGCACACACACCAAAGCATCAAGGCCAAAGCACAACAAAGAGACCGGGAGCCGTGATCAAGAGCACCTTCGTAGCCGAGTGTGTCGAGCTCGGCCTGAAGTTTCTCCCTGCTGGATCTGACGGCCCGCAGCGCGTCCTGGTCCTTCTTGTAGCCACTGTCCATCTTCTTCATCTCAGTCTGTTTGGTCTTCAGCTCTGCCTGAGCATGTTTCAGGGCCATCTGTGCCTGGGTGGACGATAGAACGGAGGGAAATCTCAATCCTCTACACAACTGACGGGAGTGAAACGTCTGCTGTGTCCGTGGAGGGGCACGGGAGGAGGCTGGAGCCTGTCCTCCATCACGGCAGGGCTTTTCCTGCCAGCCCCGCCCCCTCAGCCTCATTCCTGCCCCCACCTGCTTGGCCTCTGTGTCTGCCTTGCTTATGTCATTCTTGCAGGTCATCATCTGCCCAGCTAGTGTGGCCTCCTCTCCATCCTCATTGGTGGACAGGCCTGCTGACACGGCCCTGAAGTGCTTCTCTGCTACTTCAAGCGCAGCATTCTCCTTTTGTCCCTCTTCCTGCATGGCCAGAAGTTGCTCCATCACTTTGGAAACCTCTCTCTCTTTCACAATGAGCATCTTCTTGTCCTGAATGTGAAGGAAAGCTTTTAAAGTCTTCATGTTGACAGCAAGACGAGTCAGAATCAGTTTCTCTCAGGTCTCCTCATTCACCTCCTCCATATTCTTGACGAGCTCCTTCCTCTTCTTGGTTTCATCTTGAATATTCTGCTTTTTCATGTCAAGCCCACTCTGGACTTTGGCATCAACGCGTTGCACGTCGGCCAGAGCCTCTTCCAGGGATTTTAATACTCCGTTCACCTCCTACACAGGACAAATCAGTCCTTATGTTTGATATGTATACAACATTTTGTACTAAAGTTTGAAAGACATCCTAATCCATCCAACATACCTGGTCCTTCTTCTTCTGGAGTTCCTGAATCTGGGCCGAGAGCTCCTGGACCTTACTCTCGTTCTCGACAAGACTGACTTGCATCTTCTTGATGTTGTCCTGCATCACCTTCAGGTTATCTGCTGATTTCAGCTTGGTTTCCTCTGCGCACACAAACAACCAGGCCACATGGAGTCGCGTCAGGTGCTGGATCTCACGCATCAACTTCTGGTACTCCAAATACGAAGACCGTTCCTATGAAGAATCAGAGTTTAATGGAAGGGGTCATAGGTTAAGGTACGTTCCTCAAAGTCCATCACGAATGCAGCAAACCTACTTCTTGAAGTTTCTGCATTGTTGGAGTGATTTCCTCGTCCAAAATCTTTAAAAAGGTGAACAAACGGACCCAGTTAAGCAGCTACAATTTAAAAGGTAAAAGGGGGTAAACTGGTGAAATGTTTAATCTGATGTTTGTCATACTGTCTGAATCTCCTTCAGCTTGGCTTCCTTTTTTTCAATCGTCTTCTGAGCACTGATCTTCTTGCATTCATACATTCTCGTCCCCGCTGCTTCTTCAATCATGGCAAGGATCTGGAAAAAGACAGTACGTCTAAAACCTCAGCGGAAACAGGAGATCCCTGACCAATAAATGGTGCGTACTATGTTCATAGTTTACCTCTGGTGGCTTCATGTTGAGAACTTTGGTGATCCTCCCCTAACGGATTGGAAATATAACGTGATGTGAACTATTCTTGAGGCTTGTGGCACAGACGCTGCAGACAGAACTGACCTGCATGATGAGGAAATGGGGGTTGTTGACGTTGAGGCCAACCGAGCAGAACAGGTCCTGCACCCTGGTGTTGTTGGCATTGACTCCATTGATGAGGTACTTATTCCGACCTCCAATTACCACCTTTCAGCAGGAGGAAGAAGAAAAATCATGACAGATTTAGTGTGGTCAACAACCTCACAAATGTGACTCTTAATCCACGCTGGAGTTCAACCTGTCTGGTGACTGTAATTTCATCATGAGTTTCAAAACCCAGAGGGCTTTCGCCTTTGTTGGAGTTATCAAAGGTGATGGACACGGTGGCCTTCGTGATTCCTCCTTGTCCGTTTTTGTAAACCAAATCCTGAAGGTTCGAGGCTCGCACCTTTGGGTACAACAAACCAACACAGGAAGGCAACGTCAGCTCCTTTCACGGAGGGTTAATGCTTTCGATACTGAATGACATATAACGAACTTACGTGACTGAGATTAGATATTCCCAGAAGGAAACATATGGAGTCCAAAATATTGGACTTGCCGCTGCCGTTCAGCCCCGTGATGGCGTTGAAGAGCGGGTCGAAACCGTTGATCTCCGTCCTCTGTGCGTAGGATTTGAACCCTTCTAAGATAATAGACTTGATGTGCATCCTGCAACGTTTGCCCTCTGCCCGCAAATTCCGGAGATATGATTCGTAGTATTCCAACAAGAAATCTGTAATTAGCAGTAAATTCAAACACGGTGTTTACAGCCAAACCGTGGAATTTACGGCTCTCTTCTCTTGTCGCTTAAATTTTGGCGGGGTATGTATTGAGTTCCCTGTACGTCATTTCAGCGCCGGATTAAAAAAATATATATATAAAATAATAGGAAATGTTAACAAAAAATACAGGTTTATTAGCCGTACGCCATAATTTACAACTAATTTAATTGTGGAAACAAAATGGAAAACATTTTTTGGTGTTTATGAGTAATTTTTGTTTGTTTTTTCATTTTCGTCAGGCAAACGTAAAGGCTACTAAACAAGCGTTTGTGCCTTCTCGGCTTCCAGAAGCGGTGGACGTCCTTGAGCGTTAGAACGGCGCTTATAATTAAAAAGAATTATTATCATTTAATTTGGTAAAATCATTATTTCTGTTGGTGACTATGTAGGGAGGAAAGTAAAATAAATATAGAATCATAATAATTGTAATCCTGGAGTCACTTTGTCACATTTTATTGTTCAAAGCTTTAAGAAAAGCTTCAATGTTCCATTTGTACAGCCTTTTGTTAAGTTGTCATAAAGTTGTCATACTTATAATTACAATTGTTATACATTTGAAGATGATCAAAGAAAAGAAAGCAAGACAGCGATACATTAGATAATCTTATAAATTTGACCACAGCACATGAGAATAAATAAGGATATACAGTAAAAATACTTTTGTAGGACAAAGTTGACAAATACCACATTGTAGCAGACTGTAAATTTACCTGCATTCAAAACAAACTAATCTATCTTGCAGTAGTCTGGATTTCTACATTACTAATTATATGGTGATGGTGCAAATTACAGTTTTATAACACAGCCATGTTACTTTAAAGAAAGCCTTAACCTTTCATTCACATAAGCTCAGACTTAAAATGGACAAACCTTGATTGACACGTGCACACACAAAACCTATGAATGTTAAAATTCATTAGGCATCCAGAGGCACGGGACACATAGACAAGCATACCAAATTGAATGCATAGAAGCATATCTGTGAGAGAACAACACAGTCTCCTCTATTTGAGTAAAATGAGGTGGGCTTGATGTATGCCCAGTCAAAGTTTCGCAGGTTTAGAGAGCTCTGACAGTACTTGTCGCTCAGAACAACCAGGGCTCGTACGATGGCGTACTTGGCCGAAGAGCTGATAGCTGTCACCGTACGCACCTTGTCAAAATGCAGAAGGAAGCAGGGGTCATCCTAGAACCACACAATACATGCACAGAATTAGAAAGTGGTTGCATCGGGCACGTCCTGCGAAGCAATGACCAGACGCTGGCTTCTCCCACGCTGAACCAGTGGAAGAATATAATAAATCACATGTACTGTACCGAACTTCTCACCTTTATTTTGAGATTGCAGAATGAAATAGGGAAGAAAACTGGGCTCCATGTGTTACATATTATCCGATGTGAATTTAGGAATGTGAAGTGTATCGTCCTGTGGCTACTATGTTCTGTGTGTATGATCCAGTGTGACTGAATCTGTGCATATGACCTCTTGGTGGTGTAAAAAAAAAAAGTATTTAAAAAAAAAAAAAGGCTTTTTGCAACACACTGTACACATTTTGGTATGAATTCTAAACCCAATATCAGCTATATGAACACAAATGGGCAACTTGGAGACAAAGAATGAATTATGCATTGATAAAACTGGGAAATTATTTCTAGAAACAGTCACAGGTTGCCCGTCATGAGGTGCGTTTTGTGTTTTAGGATTTTATTTTTAATGAGAAATATCTGAGGCCTGCATCATAAAGCATGTTTTAGGATGTATGTATGTATTCGGACTGTTGTGAAGCACTTTAAATTGCTGCTTAAATGTGTTATATAAGTGAACCTAATTATGAATCTACTGCTATAGTTTTTATAAAGGTTCTGGTGATCAAACGGCTGCATTTGACTTGTTTTCAGGTTTTTGCTTATGTCGCTATTTATAGACCAGAAATACACAATGAACATTTTAAAAAAAGATTGAAATAAGTTGTTTACCACATCTGGGTCCCGTCCATCCACCAGATTTAGGTCTTGTAGTGACCAGATCTCTGTCCTTCGGTAACAGTCTTGTATGCGGGAGCGTTTAGTGCGGGACTTTTTGGATCCGGACTTAATTTTGGTCAGAGACATCTGACATCGCACAACACTTAACTGCACCGTTTTGTTTTTCGCTACTGCAGAAAAAAAAGGTTGTAAGCGTTGGTCCATGCAGGGGCACCAGCATTGCTCATTTCATGGCAAACTGCACAACACTTGACATTCTCTACCAATGAAAACATTTTTCTGTGGATAAAAGTATTCCAATAATTAATTAAAATACATGTTTAAAATGAAATTACAACTACCGTGGATAAATGTGCATAAACCCATGCTGAAACGGATTTAATCCTAATTAAATTAACATCGGAAATGACGGCCAAATTCAAAGGAGAGCCAAATACCTGACACACAAAGAAAATGTCTTCCTTGTGATGGTTCCTCAATTTCTATAAACTCCACCAGATTCTGTTTCGTAGGCCTGAATAAAACTCTCTGCATCTCCTCTCTCAGAAGAGACGACATCACTGCAGAAGAAAAGAAAAGGGCCGAAGGAAAAGGAAATCTTCAAGATCCAGCAAAGTCAAAGTGGGTGAAAGAGTGATCACAAACTGAGTGAGAAGGTCTGAGCACGAGCTGAGGAAAGTCAAGAATCAAGGACCGACGAGAGAGTGACGGACAGAAACCAGGCAGTAACGGAGAGTGTGAAGGTGCCCTGTGGTTGTGCATGAAAGGATACCTTACTCCACCACACACGCGCGCACACACGCACACGCACGCACACACGTGCAACTGCAGGGTCCTCTCATTGACTTCCATTCATTTTCTAAAGTGAATGCTTAATGCTTACTTTAAAATATTATCATTCTATATCATACTCAAGAAATAAGCAATAAGTAACTGGACCAAAAATATTTGCTCCTCAAAAATGACTGCAACTCGAAATATGACTAAATCCACGAAGGTGGGACCTCACATGTGTAGGAAAACAAGCATGCACACACGCTACAGCCCTGGCTCTCATCATCTCACGGGACCTTTAGCAGAAAGGGAAAAATTAAAGGCCAATCTCTTTTATTGCTTCAATTAAGATCCATTATGATACCCATGCCCAGATTTCGTAAACAGACATAAAATGCAGAGTTTCCCAGCACTTAAATAAAGTCAATGCATGTGTCCTCACGTGGACTCTTTCCCCTGGTCCCTGTGTCTCGTCCTGCAACATATGGATGTTGATATGCACTGGTTTGATTAAGTTTGATTAAACGATTGCTCTCCATTAGGCATTAACGTGTGATAAACCGTTCTCTGACAGCACACAGTGCACAGGTGATAAAGTTTTCCTTGTGAGCATCAGGACATCATATCAGACTGGGTTCAGTTCATGAGGGGCAGCTCGGAGGATATTTCCAGCAGAGAATTGCCCTAAATGAACCAGAACAACGCTCTGATCCAATTTGTCGGCAGGAAAAGTCGTGGCTCTTATTGGATTTGTCACATTTTTTGAAAACGAGAGCTGGGTTGTTCCTCGGCTAAGTGCTTTGTTGTTATTGTTGTTGATGGTTTTTGTGGGTGTTCACTTGAGAGCCTCTTTGCCTCTGAAATGGAAAGATGCTCACACTGGCAGGAAGCAGGGAGGCAAGGAAAGATACAGGCCTTGGATCTCATGAATAACAAAGTAGATATTTCTACTTCCTTAACATTGCTGTGTACGTTGAAAATCCTTTTTATATAAAGGTCAAACTCACGAAGTACAGCTTTTCTGTTAAAAGGAGACTTGGATGAATGTGTTTAAAAATACAGTTAAAAATACAGAAAATACAGTTGTGATTCAGTTTGCACAGTGTGGAAAGGTTTAAATGAACAATAAATATTTAAATGGGTAAATTTGATAGGCATAAATAGCATATAAAGCTGTTAGAGTCATACGTAGAGGAGTATTTAATAAACGATTATGACAAGGTTAATATAGTTATACAGTAGGAATGGGAGTGTGGAAACTGAATGACTTTATGTTGACATAAAGAGTGAAAAAAGATTTCCAAAAAGATCTCCACCAAAAATGTGGGGATGAATGATGGCATCACAGCAGAAGGGGAAGAAAAAAGGGACAGAAGACAGAGTCCACGTGCACGACGTGCAAAACCCTGAATAAAGCAGCCGTTGGAGGGCGACCTTGAATTAAATAACAAGTATATGCAGAAAGTATCAGGATGAGCTGATAACAGGATGGTAACCCTGATAATAGATGGAAATAATCATATGCAGCAGAAATAAATACACCTCTAAATATATATACTTTGTTTTGGAAGCACTGATTGCAAATATATGCTTCAGAAAGAATAACTTTATTAGTTTATATTTTTTTCAAACAAAACCAATTCAGTCCAGACATTCACCATCTGTGTAAATGTTTACTTTCTTTATTACAATGTCATTATACACTTTATACATACATATACATTATTTTTTATATTGTATACATATACATTATTTATACATACACTTATATTTGCATAGACCTATAAGCAGTATGGAATATTTTAATTGTACTACCTTTATGCCTTTATTGTTGTGTCCTTTTTAAAGCCATAATTAAGTTCATTAACAAAATCGTTATAATTAGCGCTATTTAATACTTGGAGAAATAAGAATGAAGCACTCAATCACGCAAGAATCATCTGACATGCATATATGAAATAAATATGAATTCAGGGGAACCTCGCTCAGCTATAAGGTGGGACGTCACAGTGCGTAGAAATTCTGATTGGGTCTCCATGAGAGGGGAAAACCCCGCATCGGATCGGGCCATCCCCGCCTCGGCGTGACCCTCTGGGACACCGTTCAGCATCACATGTGCGCTCCAGCCCCGAAGCAACACTTGTTTTAGCCGTGACATCTCTAAAATGTGACAACTCCTCTCGAACCATCCCCCAAACGCGTCACCGTGCGGGGCAAATGCGCGCTTTCCCCCCGCGTTTGTGACCATCACATGCGGGTGAGGCTGACGGC
>NC_079525.1:16015302-16025302 GCF_003711565.1 Takifugu flavidus
GCTGTAATATTGCCTCTTTAGGCGAATCGTCGTTATCTGTTCCACGTATCATTCTGTGCTTTACATTTATCGGTTGGTCTGGAAATGATCACGTTAGCCTTCTGACCAGTGAGGAGCCACTGCTGGAACGATGTTTCTTTTTCTTGTCTCCAGCTAAGAACCACATGGAGTTCTGCTGCCATATGCTGCGCGGGGCCATCGACCCCAAAGAATCACCTGTCTATGAATATGTTCGATTCATTGGCAACTTCAAGTCACTCAATAATGGTACGGCACTCAAATTACACCGCAAGCGTTCAGCAGCGCCGCGTCATGTGACGAGGATGGGCCATGGTTAACGGAACAATATTCATAATTCCACTCTGTCGTTTAGTTCCAAACATAACGAGGAATGGTTTAGCAGGGGTGTTGCAGCGCTCTCTACAACCTGCGTTTGATGACCAAGTGTGCTTCGTCGCCACGGTGCGGCTCGCCAAGCCTCAGTTTATTAAGGTATCATGACGTCTGCACACACAAGCAAACAGAACAGTGTGAAAATGTTGATTTGTTGGTATTTCATATGCGGCAGGTTCTCTTATTTCCTGTTTATTGTGTTAACTTGTAGGAAATGTGCACAGTAGAGGAACCTAATGAAGAATTCACCTCCAGACACAGCCTGGAGTGGAAGTTTCTTTTCCTCGACCACCGGTAAGCTCCCCCCCCCGCCCATCCCCGCCCACCCCTGATCACCCCCGCCCACCCCCCCCCCCACCCCCCACCCCTGCCAGGGCCTGGACAGGCTGCTGAAAGCCTCACTTCAACCAGTCATCATTGTTTTCTCTGTTATTTTAAAGGGATTAATAATGAATTATAGTGGAATATTTCAGTGGGAATGTGTATTTTCACACTTACACTTCCTGGTTGTTTGCTAACATTCCAGAGCTCCACCAATCATAGGCTACTTACCTTTCGAGGTCCTGGGAACATCAGGGTATGACTATTACCATGTGGACGACCTAGAGACACTGGCAAAGTGTCACGAACACTGTAAGTACTCAACACTGCTCTTTTTAGGCACCTTGCTCGTGCTTCTAACCATCTCTGCTCTGGTGTCACGCTCTCCTGTCAGTGATGCAGTATGGAAAAGGGAAGTCTTGTTACTACCGCTTCTTGACCAAAGGTCAACAGTGGATCTGGCTTCAAACGCACTACTACATAACCTACCACCAGTGGAACTCGCGACCCGAGTTTATCGTCTGTACACACACGGTGGTCAGGTACTGCAGCACAGTACAGCGCAGAGCAGCCTGATGGTGGTGCATGGTTCAATGAAACTAAACAGCTTGTTTTTAATGCAGCTATGCAGAAGTGAGGGCAGAACAGCGCAGGGAGTTGGGCATCGAGGAGGCCAACCCAGACATTTCTGCAGATAAAGTGAGTACCCAGCTTAAAATCAGTGCTGTTAATAAAACTCATTATGCTGGTTGTTTTTGTTGTGTAGGCTGTTAATTGTAATTGGATATGAACCTATTCTGGATCTTATACTCTTTTATAGCTCTTATCTTACAGCCATGATCACTCATTAACCTCAATCAGGGAAGCAAGTCATGAAAAGGATCCCAGTTCGTTGTACACAACCCTAACCCTAAATCATGGTTTATAACAGCCTGTTATTACCTGTGACCATCCCTTCAGTGTGTAATACGCTCAAGATGGTAAATTTATCCTGTGAAATTGTTGCTTTTCATAACATCCAGTTGATTTAGCATCATTAATATCAGTGTTAGAAAGCATAAGCCTAAAATATGTTGAAATATCTATATGTTGCAGACATAAACACATAAATCAGTCTTGTCTTGGTTGGTTAACGGGACATTAACACATTTCACATCTTGTATTGAAACACAACACGCCCTCTTAAATCTGAGCCTGCGCTTTTCTTGAACCAACATGTGGGGTTTGAGTTCAAAGGTCAAGTTCAACTTGATAATATTTAGTGTAAATAAAGCAGATGACTATGAAAAGCCATTTTAGAACAGGAACTCTCTTTATTGCCCTTTTATATTCCGTCTAGTTGACTAATACGCACACTCCCTGACCAAGGTAGTTCCCTGACCAAGTCAAATGCTTCTGTCCTCTGGGTCCACAGAGCCAGGACTCTGGTTCAGAGTCCCAGCTAAATACATCTAGCCTCAAAGAGGCTCTGGAGAGATTTGACCACAGCCGGACGCCCTCCACTTCCTCAAGGAGTTCCCGTAAATCCTCTTCCCATGTCTCTGACAACACTTGCACTTGTAAGGGAGCACTCACTCACTCACTCACACACACACACACACACACACACACACACACACACACACACACACACACACACACACACACACACACACACACACTCTCACACACACACACACACACACAACACACACACACACACACAACACACACACACACACACACACACACCACACACACACACACACACACACTCTCACACACACACACACACACACACACACACAGCACTGTCTGAATGATGCTAACTGTGACACAAGCTCACATGCGTGACACGTCCATGGTGGTCTGTCCCTAGCAACAGCTTCCAAGCTACATATGGACACAGCCACACCTCCTCGACAGTCGCTGGCCTCCACCATGGAGATGACGCCCCAGCGCCGCTCCTCCATCAGCAGCCAGGTGACATGTGCTTGCCTAAAACTCCCCAGATTCAGGGGCTCTGGTTCTTTATACAGTTTCCATTTGTATCCATCACAATGTAAAAACTCAGTGCAGTTCAGCTGTTTTACTTCACTTTAATTGTTTTCTCTAGTCTATGAGCTCTCAGACTACAAACCAGAGTGTGACTCCGGGTATGATGACGCAGCAGCAGCAGCAGCAGCAGCAGCAGCAGCAGCAGCAGCAGCAACAACAGCAGCAGCAGCAGCAACAACAGCAGCAGCAGCAACAACAGCAGCAGCAACAACAGCAGCAGCAACAGCAGCAACAACAACAACAACAGCAGCAACAACAACAACAACAACAACAGCAGCAGCAGCAGCAGCAGCTTCAGCCAAATGTACAGGTGAGAATGTCTGGCGTCTGTCTGTGCACACACTCTGATTCCACAGTAGTGATCCACAGACAACGGCTCCAGCTGAATCTTCTCGATACTGATTTAGTGGAGGGTAAATGAAGGATAAGTGACAGTCCACAAGGTGAGCAGAGAAAGTTTGTGGGTGCTGTGCAGAGTGTTGTGGTCACACTGCAGCCTGTCCCGCTGCTGTGACCTTCACATGTACAGAGCACTACATCCCCTACATGAGTGGCCTGTGCAATGTAAGCAGCTTGGATGGTTTCAGGTTGGTCAGCCTGATTTTGAGGGCTTTAAACAAATAAATGTAGACATAACATCTAAATATTGACCATGTTTATTTTCACATTTGTGGCCAAACCCATTGAACCGACTCCCATTGTGACCAGTACTGCTGACCTACTCTTGCTTCCTCTCCCCCCTCAGCCAGTAATGGAGTTCTCAGCACAGGTAAATGCAATGCAACATCTAAAGGAGCAACTGGAGCAGAGGACCAGGATGATCCAGGCCAACATCCAGAGGCAGCAGGAAGAGTTGAGGCACATTCAAGAGCAGCTGCAGCGAGTCCAGGGACAAGGAATCCAGGTGTGGTGGGAAATGTACCGCAATGGCTCCAACGAGTCTGCATTTTCATACAGCACAGACGTTAAATCACCTGTGATTCAGGTGTGATTCTGTTCCACAAGCTGCGATTACAGTACCTAAATATGTTATATATATATATATGTTATATATATATGTTATATATCTGCTCCTTAAATATGGAGACATTTAAACTGCAAACACGTCCTGATACGGAATGTTTCCGTCCTGGCAGATGTTGCTACAACAGCAAAGTGGTGCGACAAACGTGCAGCTCCCACAGGTGAGCACAAGCATCCTTTTGCCCAGAGTTTCAACCTGCCAACTCTTTTCCCTGAACAGCTAATCATCTTCCAACGTTTCCTTCTGCAGCCGCAGCGTCAGACGCAGCCGCCACAGCAGGCTCAGCCACAGACGCAGGCTTCTGTCTCGGCTCCCCTCTACAACACTATGATGATTTCTCAGCCAGGACAGCCCAACGTGCTGCAGATCAGCACCACTCTGCCACAGAACAATGCACAACAAGGCACCGCCGTGGCCACGTTCACACAGGACCGGCAGATCCGGTGAGTGTGCCCAGAAGTAGCACATTTTTCACTGAGGTTGAGTTTTTAACTTGTTTATTCCTTCCTGGCTGTTTATTTCCACTGTCTCCAGGTTTCCAGCAGGTCAGCAGCTAGTGACCAAGCTTGTGACAGCTCCCATGGCCTGTGGAGCCGTCATGGTGCCTACATCCATGTTCATGGGGCAAGTGGTCACTGCCTACAACCCCTTTAGTGGTCAACAGGTCCGTACAGAGTTCTGTTTGCTGCTAGTGTTGTTTTAATACCATATTTTCTGGACTATATGTCGCTCCAGAGTCGCATGAGCCAAATTATGCATAGTAAAGAAGAAAAATAGATATATAAGCCGCATTTTGGGGGAAAATTTATTTGATAAAATCCGAGACCAAGAACATACATTTCATCTTGAAAGGCCATTAGCATAGATTAGCAATAGGGTTACGGTATGCTAACGTAACAAATTCAGCTACATGACCCACAACGAACTGAGTACGTGTCTGCTTTGTTAACGTAACATATTAACAGTTATTCAGATAACTATAGCATAAAGAACATCCGAGCAAGTTTACCAAACAATCAAGTCTAACTCCATAGACGAAGCAGCGCTTCTTCTTCTGCGTCACTAAAGGAACTCGTTCCTCAGTACACACGCCTAGAGCGCCCTCTGGTGGTCCTCAGGTACACACGCCTAGAGCGCCCTCTGGTGGTCCTCAGGTACACACGCCTAGAGCGCCCTCTGGTGGTCGTCAGTGCACACGCCTAGAGCGCCCTCTGGTGGTCGTCATGCACACGCCTAGAGCGCCCTCTGGTGGTCATCAGGTACACACGCCTAGAGCGCCCTCTGGTGGTCATCAGGTACACACGCCTAGAGTGCCCTCTAGTGGTCATCAGGTACACACGCCTAGAGCGCCCTCTGGTGGTCGTCAGTGCACGCGCCTAGCGCACCCTCTGGTGGTCATCAGTACACACGCCTAGAGCGCCCTCTAATGGTTGTAAGTGCACACACCTAGAGCGCCCTCTGGTGGTCCTCAGGTACACACGCCTAGAGCGCCCTCTAGTGGTCATCAGGTACACACACCTAGAGCGCCCTCTGGTGGTCATCAGGTACACACGCCTAGAGCGCCCTCTGGTGGTCCTCAGGTACACACACCTAGAGCGCCCTCTGGTGGTTGTAAGTGCACACGCCTAGAGCGCCCTCTGGTGGTCATCAGGTACACAGCCTAGAGCGCCCTCTGGTGGTCGTCAGTGCACGCGCCTAGATCGCCCTCTGGTGGTCATCAGGTACACACACTGCTAGAGCGCCCTGGTGGTGTGTAAGTGCACACACCTAGAGCGCCCTCTGGTGGTCCTCAGGTACACACACCTAGAGCGCCCTCTGGTGGTTGTAAGTGCACACGCCTAGAGCGCCCTCTGGTGGTCCTCAGGTACACACGCCTAGAGCGCCCTCTAGTGGTCATCAGGTACACACACCTAGAGCGCCCTCTGGTGGTCATCAGGTACACACGCCTAGAGCGCCCTCTGGTGGTCCTCAGGTACACACACCTAGAGCGCCCTCTGGTGGTCGTCAGTGCACGCGCCTAGATCGCCCTCTGGTGGTCATCAGGTACACACACTGCTAGAGCGCCCTCTGGTGGTTGTAAGTGCACACACCTAGATCGCCCTCTGGTGGTCCTCAGGTACACACGCCTAGAGCGCCCTCTGGTGGTCGTCAGTGCACACGCCTAGAGCGCCCTCTGGTGGTCCTCAGGTACACACACCTAGAGCGCCCCTGGTGGTCGTCAGTGCACGCGCCTAGATCGCCCTCTGGTGGTCATCAGGTACACACACTGCTAGAGCGCTCTGGTGGTTGTAAGTGCACACACCTAGATCGCCCTCTGGTGGTCCTCAGGTAACACGCCTAGAGCGCCCTCTGGTGGTCGTCAGTGCACACGCCTAGAGCGCCCTCTGGTGGTCCTCAGGTACACAACCTAGAGCGCCCTCTGGTGGTCCTCAGGTACACACGCCTAGAGCGCCCTCTGGTGGTCCTCAGGTACACACACCTAGAGCGCCCTCTAATGGTTGTAAGTGCACACACCTAGAGCGCCCTCTGGTGGTCCTCAGGTACACACACCTAGAGCGCCCTCTGGTGGTCCTCAGGTACACACGCCTAGAGCGCCCTCTGGTGGTCGTCAGTGCACGCGCCTAGAGCGCCCTCTGGTGGTCATCAGGTACACACGCCTAGAGCGCCCTTGGTGGTCGTCAGTGCACGCGCCTAGAGCGCCCTCCTGTGGCTGTTAGTGTGGAAATAACGAAGATGTGAAATTCTGTAATAATGTATTTATTTAAGTCGCTGGTACTGACGCTTGATTAACACGCCATTGTAAAAATTGGTTTCAGTTAGATTTTGGTTGAATCCATTTTGTGTTAAAACAATGTGCTTCAGTTTCAGATTAAAGCTCTTTAGAGTTCTGAGTGAAACACAGAATGTGGCCGAGTTGCGCTGTCTTAGCTAAACAGCTTTTTATATCTTTGATTCGTCCTCTTAACTTTGTTTCATTGCGCCTGGATCCAACTGAGGTGATAAATTGGAATTACCTGGAGTGTCGCTGCACCGGCTACAGCCAAACTTGAGGTTTCTCCTCCAGAGGAGACAAGAATGTCACCAATGAGACGTTTCAGCAGAGAAAGCGTTAATAGTTGTAGTTGCCTCCATCTAACCCGACACGTTGTTGGTCACGGTCGCTTGTTTAGGTTTAATTATAGTGCACATCCAAAAATATCAGCTTTTTAGGTGACACTGTTTCCCAGAGCTGCAGCTCTCTGCTGCCACCTCGTGGCCACAAGGTGGCAAGGTGGTTCACTTCAACCAAATCCACAATAGTAAACTTAATTAACCTTAACTAGGTCATTGTTGAAAGAAAATGTCACCAGTTTTCCATCTTTTTTTATAAAAATCTGATCATCATAATGTTTTTATTTTGAAAATAATTTAATTGTGACGTTGGTATTTAATTGTTCCAAAAAAATGGAAAGAAGATCAGGAATTGATCATGTTTGCCTCATTGAGCAGTTAGGGTTAGGGTTAGACAGGTTTAAATCTGGACGCGTGCTTGACAAAACAAGATATTGTTGCAGTTTTAAATTTGTCTTTAGGTTAATTCCTTAAAATAAGGCAGAAAGCCTCGTTCCTTGTGCCTTGTGTCTTGTATCTTGTGTCTTGTATCTTGTGTCTTGTGTCTGGTGTCTTGTATCTTGTGTCTTGTGTCTTGTGTCTTGTATCTTGTGTCTTGTATCTTGTATCTTGTATCTTGTGTCTTGTGTCTTGTATCTTGTATCTTGTGTCTTGTGTCTGACCTGTGCCTCTGCTGTCCTCTGACTCCCGCCTGGGTTCAGCAGGGTGGACAGACCCAGACTCTGACTCTGCAAGCAGCCCAACCTCCTCCGGGTCAACCTGACGGCCAGACCCAGACGGCTGTGGTGGCTCAGAGTGGCCAGCCGGGGCAGCAGGGGCAGCAGGGGCAGTTTCTCCAGGTATGGTGGTGAGGCCGACCAGAGGACGCGCCTTTATTACACAAGCCTTTATTACATGTCCTCCCTTGTCTGTCAGGGAACTCGGCTTCTCCACGGTAACCAGTCCACCCAGCTGATTCTCCAGACTGCTTTTCCACTCCAACAACAGGGCGCCTTTGCCCAGGCAACGCACCAACCGCCGCCGCCGCCGCCGCCGCCGCCGCAGCCTCACCACCAGCGGCACCAGCAGCAGCTCAAACCTCAGCCCCAGAAACAGCAAAAAGCGCCTTCGTCTCACAGGACCGACAGCATCAGCAGCCAGCCGCAGTGAGGCGGCACCGCCGGGAAGGTCCTCGCCGTGGCTGCTGGCTAAAGATCTCCCCGAGGATCGTTACACGCTGTTCCTCCTCCAGGAAGATGGAAGTGTGGGAGCGTGCACGGACCTCCCTGAGGACTGTCCTCATGGCAACAGGATGGATTCATTAGTGTGCTTCTGCTCACCAAAGGAAGAGGTGTGTGGGAGCTGTAGTCTGCCTGGATACCCACCCAGTAACCATGGTAACGACGGACTGTTTTGGAAAGGTGTGTCAACGGGAATCGACTGTATAAATTTACTGTATGATTTTAAACCCCCAACAAACCTGTAAATATCCAACATAGCCTAACAGGAAACAAATGTAGTATTTTATATGATTGCATGGAACGAATAACTGTAAGCTTTTATTAGTGGCTTTTAAAAAATGGATTTTTACTTTATTCAAGAGTTTTCAGGTCTTTCCCCGTTTTCTTAAAAAGAAACTCCAAAATGAGGCTTTAAATTTCCGTTTCAACCTCTTGAAATCGGTTGGGTTTGGGTGTTTTTGTGTGTGTGTGAGTCTCAGAGACAAAAAAAGGACCTTTTTCATTTTGTAACGACACATTATGTTTGGCTAAAACCATCCAGTTCCACTTCAGCCGCAGCATCAGGAGCTCTCTGGAGGGGGGGCGGCTTTGGTGGCTCCAAGTGCCAAGAACAGCAGCTGTCTTCTTCCTCTCCTCAGAGACGTACACATATATATATATTTTCCAACCAGATATTACCCGTACTAAAGTTACCCATGTGTATATATTAGGGATTTTATTTTTGAAGCGTCAGAGACCTTATACGTAACAGTATATCCTCAACCCCCAGAACTTAAGCACTTGATGTGGTCGTGTACAGTAAATCACTGTTGTTGGACTCCTGTAACCTGTGGTGTGGTTTAATGAGAGGCTGTTTATGGCAATACAATCCTGTGTGTGTGTGTGTGTGTGTGTGTGTGGTGAGTGTGTGTGTGTGTGTGTGTCGTGAGTGTGTCGTGAGTGTGTGTGTGTGTGTGTGTGTCGTGAGTGTGTCATGAGTGTGTCGTGAGTGTGTCGCCCTGTGTGTGGCCCCGTGTGTGTCGTGTGTGTGGCCCCGTGTGTCGCACAATAACTGACTTAGTAAAGGCTCCATGTGTCCGGGTGGTACTCGTATTCTCAGGAATGTGGTCGAGTTCGGTGCTTCTGCCTCAGTCTGAAGTCAGAACCGGAGAGTTCCCCGTGGCGCCGCGGGGGTCACGGTGACGTCATTTCTCACCCAGAAGTCTCAGCGTTTAGCTCCTCCCCCAGATTTGAGGGGCGTGGCTCTCCTCGCGTGGTCGTACGGGTCGTCGGTGTCTCTTCCTTCTCTCTGTCTCCGGACACTTTGGTGCCGTTTGGTTCCTCATGTCTCAGTTCTCAAACAGCAGTTGAAACCAGGGTCGTGCCCTCAGGGTCGTGCCCTCAGGGTCGTGCCCCCAGGGTCGTGCCCTCAGGGTCGTGCCCTCAGGGTCGTGCCCCCAGGTCGTGCCCCCCAGGGTCGTGCCCTCAGGGTCGTGCCCTCAGGGTCGTGCCCCCCAGGGTCGTGCCCCCCAGGGTCGTGCCCCCCAGGGTCGTGCCCTCAGGGTCGTGCCCTCAGGGTCGTGCCCCCCAGGGTCGTGTCCCCAGGGTCGTGCCCCCAGGGTCGTGCCCCCCAGGGTCGTGCCCTCAGGGTCGTGCCCCCCAGGGTCGTGCCCCCCAGGGTCGTGCCCCCCAGGGTCGTGTAAGCCATATCAACAGAGAAGCCTCGGCTTTAGACGGGTGGAAGGCGGCGGCGGGCCGGATGTGTGGTTGCGTCCCAGCGTAGTCGTGTGTGTGTGTGTGTGTGTGTGTGTGTGTGTCTGTGCGTGCGAGTGTGTGTGACTCCTCTTCGCCGTCCTTCTGGTATCACCGGGGTTCACCATCGTTCCCCTGGAGGTGGCCAATCAGTTCTTGCTTT
>NC_079525.1:16027802-16037802 GCF_003711565.1 Takifugu flavidus
GGAACGTTGGAGGAACTCAAATGGGTCAGGCAGTCTGTGCACGTGTGTGCACGTGTGTGTGTGTGTGTGCACGTGTGTGTGCAGGCAGAACGTGCGCCTACATCTGAAGCGGAGCGAACTCGGGCCTGCCCATCCTGCCACCCTCCTGGATCATCCTGTAGAACGCGGCGTCGACCCTCATTCCCGGGTACGGGCTGCTACCTGCAACACAGACACGCACGTGAGCTGGCGGCTCCTCGCCACTTCCTGGGGCTAAAGCACGAGCAGCTGGGCGGCGTGGAGAGCAGCAACCATCAACCTCAGCACAGCAGACGCAGCGGCGTCCGTGACGGGAACGTTACCGAGGGAGAAGATTTCCCACAGCAGGACGCCGTAGGACCACACGTCGCTCTCAAACGTGCACACGCAGTCGAAGATGCTCTCCGGAGACATCCACTTGACCGGCAGACGGGCCTGAACCAAGAACACAGCAACATTCCTGATATTCCCGGATCCCGGAGTTCTTCCTTATTTCCTGTGTAAACAGACTCACGTTGCCCCGGAGCACGTAGTTGGCGTCGGTGGTGATGTCACGAGCCAGCCCGAAATCACAGATCTTTGCCACCCGGCCGTGAGTCAGCAGAACGTTCCTGGCTGCAAGATCCCTGTGGATGCACTGCACACACACACACGCGCACACACGCACACACGGACACACACGCGCACACACACACACACGCACGCACGCACACGCACGCACACACACGCACGCATGCACACACACGCACGCACACGCACACACACGCACGCACGCACGCGCACACACGCACGCACGCGCACGCACGCACGCACGCACGCGCACACGCACACACACACACACACACAGGTCAGGACACCCAGGGAAGCAAACAGAGCACAACTGACACTAACTGGGTTTCACAGTGAAAAATTGATTCTTAGGCTGCAGAATAGAAGCAGCAGAGCAGGAACTCCAGGAACTACAGGAACTACAGGAACTCCAGGAACTCCAGGAACACCAGGAACTCCAGGAACTACAGGAACTACAGGAATTACAGGAACTACAGGAACTATAGGAACTACAGGAACTAGTGCCTGAGCCTCATGCAGGAACTACAGGAACTCCAGGAACTACAGGAACTAGTGCCTGAGCCTCATGCAGGAACTACAGGAACTCCAGGAACTACAGGAACTACAGGAACTAGTGCCTGGGCCTCATGCAGGGTCAGGGTCCTAAATGTGTGTAGAGCAGGGGGGGCAAATCCAGCCCTCGAGGGCCGGATCCAAGCCAGACCTTCTGTCCTACAGGTAAACACTCACCTGGGCTCCATTTACCTGGTGAAAGCAGTTTCTCCCTGGTAGGATGCAAAACCTGGCTGGATCCCAGCCTTCATGGATTGTCCATCAGAGGAGGTCAAATCCAGTCCTCGAGGGTTGAATTCAAGCCAGGATTTGCATCCTACCAGGCAGGAAACGCTTTCACCAGGTAAATGGAGCCCAGGTGAGTGTTTACCTGTAGGACAGAAGGTCTGGCTTGGATCCGGCCCTCGAGGACTGGATTTGCCCCCCCTGGTGTAGAGCGTAAGGAGCCGTACGTTCTTGGATGTAATGTACTCCATCCCTTTGGCCACCTGGAAGGAAAAGCTGAGGAGGTCCTGTGGGTCCAGGGGGAGCTCCTCCGGCTCCTCCGGCTCCTCTGGTGAGCAGATCAAACGCGGGATGAGTCTGACGCTCGTCAACGCTCGTTAAATGCACATCAACGAGGCCTGACCTGACGGGGAGGAGCGCTCCTTCTCTGACGGGCGCATGGGCACGTATCCCGAAGGCCTCTCCTCCCTGTGCACGTGCACGTGTGAGCACGTTAGACGTCTGTAAACCAACCAGCCACCTCACACAGAACAGCCGTACCTGGCAGGCTTCATCTGCTCCGAGATGTTGTAGTAGTCATCGCCGGCTTTGGGATTCAGGAAGGACGCTCGTCTCCCCCGCAGGAAGTTCAGCAGGTCGCCATAGCAACAGTATTCTGTGATCACTAAAATTGGGCCTGGCAGGAAAAGGAGACGTTACAAACGCTTTGAGCCGTGTGACACCAAGAAAGGCCGACTCCCCCAGCAAACCACGGCACTCGTGCACGTGCCCTCACCTGCCACCGTGCACGCCCCCAGCAGGTTCACAATGTTCACGTGGTTTCCAAGGTAGGTGAGGACCTTCAGCTCGGACATCAGCGCCTCCTTCTCCGTGGCGTGAGCGTTGGCTGCAACGAGACCAGCGTTGAGTGGCGTTCACGGCATGACGGCTAATCGGGGTTAGCATCGTGCTAACCTGACACGCATGCCGGGCGTGAGCGTGGCCCCAGACATGACGGCTAATCGGGGTTAGCATCGTGCTAACCTGACACGCATGCCGGGCGTGAGCGTGGCCCCAGACATGACGGCTAATCGGGGTTAGCATCGTGCTAACCTGACACGCATGCCGGGCGTGAGCGTGGCCCCAGACATGACGGCTAATCGGGGTTAGCATCGTGCTAACCTGACACGCATGCCGGGCGTGAGCGTGGCCCCAGACATGACGGCTAATCGGGGTTAGCATCGTGCTAACCTGACACGCATGCCGGGCGTGAGCGTGGCCCCAGACATGACGGCTAATCGGGGTTAGCATCGTGCTAACCTGACACGCATGCCGGGCGTGAGTGTGGCCCCAGACATGACGGCTAATCAGGGTTAGCATCGTGCTAACCTGACATGAAAGGGTCACCTGCTCCCCACAGCTGGAGGTGGGCGTGGCCAATAGGGAGGAGTTTCACCTACGTTTGAGCATCTTAACGGCGACCGTGGAGACGGTGTCGGCGGAGCAGAGGCCGTACGCCGTGGCCCGCACCACCTTCCCGAAGGCCCCGGAGCCCAGGGTTTTACCTGCGGATCACATGATCACACCTGTGGATCACATACGGCGAGCACGTCGACCCCTGACCCCTTCTGGGAGCTGTCGTACCAAAGCGAAGCTTCTGTCGAGGAAACTCCCATTTGGCGTCGTACGGCAGCTGGGTGGGGTCGATGTAAATGTAGCTGTTGCCATGGATACTTTCGATCACTTTCCACTGGATCTGAAACTTGGGTTTCTGTTCAGGACGAGAGAGAAGTGGGTCGCTGGAGTTAAGCTGATCATGCGGATCAATGGGAGCAGCGGCGAGGGCGCCCGATATGGATCCGGGTCCTCAGGACCCGTGAGGGACGTGCTGCCTCGCTCACTGCCTGATTATTGCTGTCAATCAGCTGGAGACACGCCTCCATCTCTGGCCACTTTTCTCCAGTGACGGGGGATTAAACTCTTAAGTTCTTCTTCTTCTCTCACCTGCAGGTATTTATAGAGCAGCAGCATCAGGACGAGGGTGAGGAGGACACCTGTGGCCACCATGGTGGTCAGGAGAGGCGTGAAGAGTCGGTGAGGGACGAGGCGTTCTGGGGGGACACAGGTGAAGCAGGCGGGTGTCATGATGGTGCCACCTGGTGGTTCGGGGAGACATCTGCAGCAGTGGTGTTTGTTTGTGTGGAGGATTAGGAACCTCTAATCCAGCCTCAGCACGCTCTAATCTCCAAGCTCCGCCCACTAACTGCACACCTGGCCCGGTGTGTTTGATAATGGCGTCCTACCGCTGATGGAGAACAGGGTGTAGGCCTCCTCCTCCTCCGTGCTGGCCACACACTCCAGGGTGTGATAATGCTGGTGCTCCTTGTGGCTCACGTTGAGCCGGCTCTCCACCTCCCTCCTCCCGAACACGGCCTCCGTCACGGCGGGAGCCTCCGGGACCTCCCACTGGGTGGCGTTGGGCAGGTGCGAACACCTGCGGAGCATTTCCAAAGATTCCAAGTCCCATCACTTAGGATGGAGCCTGAGCAGAACTTAGTGATCATCCTGACGATCGAAATAATGATGAAATGTCGTTAGCATGTTTTACGTGCTGGTTTGAGAGTTGCTACAAGGTTAGCGCTCGTGAAACAGTCGCTAATAGGAGGTTTTAGAGTTAAGGTGTTAAACTGCTGATGCCATGGCAACAGCATGATTAGTCTGGATTCCCTGGAGACTCTAAAATGAGATAAACGGTGTGTCACCCCCCCGGTGGATCAATAACAGAAAATGGCTCATTTCCAAGCTCCCAGCCTGACAAACAACAGCTTTGATCCATGAGAACATCAATAGAAACAGAGGAACATCAGGACGTCATGTGTGGTGGGTCAGAGTAACGGCTACAACAAAGAGAAATAAAAAGATCAAAGGAATAGATAATGAATGTGAGGGTAACAGTAACGCAGCCCCCCCCCCCCAAAGGTGACGTTAGGGCAGATCGCTCTGATCCGTGAGATCAAAGGCGCAGATCAAAGCCGGCTGGTTTCCTACCGGGTGTGGGGCAGCTGGCAGAAGTACCAGCTGATCTTCGGGAGCGGGTACCCTGCAGCCCGGCAGCGCACCTGCCCGTCCACGGGCCCCTCCTGGGTGACGATGACGGGCCTGCCTGGAGAGGGGGGCTCACTCATCACCTGGGAAACACGACTGGCACGAGCGCACGTGCGCGCTCACGACTTACTGTTGACGAACACGTGGAAGAGATGCTGGAACGAGGCGTCCTCGTGATTGGCCGAGAACGTATAAACCCCGCCTTCGCTGCTGAGGACCCGCACGAGTCTGAGGGCGCCGAGGTATCTGAGGGAGCGACGGTCAGATCAGAGGCGCTCCCGGACGCCCCGCCCCCGGCCCGGTTCTGATCCACCCACCTGTACTTCTGCTGATGGACCGTGATCACGTGTTCGGTGGTGTTGAGGAGCTGCTTCCCATCGTAGGACCAGGACCAGGAGCTGGGAGCAGGGTAGGCATCAAACTCCACCCGGAGACTCAGGCTCTCCCCTTCTCTGACGTGAGCCCGGACTGGACCGGGGCTTCCCAACAGGCTAAAGAATCCCTGTTCTGGAGGGGAACAGACAAAAGATGCTTCTTCATGTCCAGGGGGAAACTGAAATATTTGCTGTCTACGTACGAAGGTGGGGCCTCGTTAGGGCCTCGTTAGGGCCTCGGCTCCTGTCTAGACCGCTGCTAATTTCACATGTTGGCTATAACAACATCATTTGGTTAGCAAGAGTGGCTGCAGGTGTTTTGGCTGCTGGAGCCCTTTGCTAATGCTGGAGCCCTTTGCTAATGCTGGAGCCCTTTGCTAATGCTGGAGCCCTTTGCTAATGCTGGAGCCCTTTGCTAATGCTGGAGCCCTTTGCTAATGCTGAGCCCTTTGCTAATGCTGGAGCCCTTTGCTAACGCTGGAGCCCTTTGCTAACGCTGGAGCCCTTTGCTAACGCTGAGCCCTTTGCTAATACTGGAGCTGGAGGATGGTGGTAGTGAAGGGCTGCGCTCACCGCGAACATCCAGCCGCAGCTCCGTCGCGCTGGCCCCCCTCTCATTAAGGGCGTAGCACCGGTAGGAGCCCGAGTCGGAGCGACTGACGGCTGGGATGGACAGCGAGGCGGAGAGTTGGTAACCCCTGGAACTGGACAGGATGTTCGACGTGAAGGACTCGTCTGGTTTCTGTGCAGCCAAACAGAAACACGCTGCATCAGAGACGTGAAGCTCATCCTGAGTTCATCCTTTCTCTAAAGTCATGAGCCAGGAGGTGCTAAAAGTAAAGATCTGATTATATTTGTAACGTAAAAGCCCAGAATGAGGACTGCAGGCCCTCCACGTGGCCACTGTCCCCTAATAAAGAGGAGCTTTTGACCCTTGACCCTGCTCACCGCTGTGAAGGGGAAATCCCACTGGAGACTGAAGTTGAGGTTGACGTTGGTGGAGCTGCAGGTGATCTGGAACGGTTCCCCTTTCCTCAGGATCACGGTGTCTTTCTCCGACAGCAGGATCACCGGAGGCGTCTCTGGCACTGGATCAAGAGATCACAACCGGGATTCCCATCCCGGACCAGTTAGACGGCTCATTTGGACCTTCACATTTCCAGTTTAAGTGATGGTTCCTGTGGCCAGAAGGTGTGGCGCCCTGTTCAGCCGCAGCAGATTCCAGAGGCTGATTCATGGTGACGTGCACGCGCCCAGAACGTGCGCACAAACGCACCTTCCAACGTCCAGCCTGCGTGTTCCTGACAAACACGTCTAAGCTCTCTACTCCTGTGCTGATCCCCCCCCCCCCCCCCCCCCGACACGCACCCACACACACACACACACGCACACACACACACACACACACACACACACACACCCTCTGGGTTTGGTTCTGATCTCCTGTTTACACTCTGAAAGGCTGTGCAGCTCAGGGATGGCTTGGCTCATCTGGGCCTCATGCTAAGCCCCTCATGCTAGCCCCCTCATGCTAGCCCCCTCATGCTAAGCCCCTCATGCTAAGCCCCTAATGCTAACCCCCTCATGCTAACACCTTCCAGTGCAGCACCAGGACCTCCAGCCCCCTACAGACCAACTTTAAATCCATCAGATATAAATGGTACCATAATAAACGATGACGTCATCTAATTCTTTAAGCATGTTTACATTAACCCGTTCTCCGTGCACGCTAACAGGAGGTTCTCTTACAGTAGCATTAGTTCCATTCATGCTAAGCCTAACGGCTGCCAGCAGATGCTATCATTGTTAGCTCATCATTGTTGCTGCTTTAGCGTAATGACCCTAAAAATGTCCTAAATCTGGTGAGCAGACGGAACCATAAACGGACCCGTGTGGTCACTCACTTACCCAGCAACACGTCCAGCGTGTACGGGCTGGAGGCCGCCACGTGGTCGCCCAGCTGGGCCACGCACACGTAGCAGCCCTCGTACTGCTTCCTCACGCTGCTGATGATGACGCCGCGCTGCAGGTGGCCGTGGTACTTCATGCCCGAGGGCAAAGGTCGCCCGTCGCAGGTCTCCAGGGTCAAACGGCTGACCTCCGGGTCGGTGACCAGACAGGGAATCACGCCGTTTTCCCCCGCCCGCTCCAGGATGTTGTTCACGATGGTGCGCTGGAAAACATTTGGTCCGTCTGAGGGAGGACGGAGACTGGTTTCAGTGGTTGGGGACAGTCCCCCCCCGGGTCACCCCCCCGGGTCACCCCCTGCCCCCCCCCCGGGTCACCCTCCCCAGGTCACCCCCTGCCCCCCCCCCGGGTCACCCCCCCCCCGGGTCACCCACCTTTCACATAGACGTAGATGGAGCTGTGCTCCCTGGTGCTGTTGTTGACACACGTGTAGCGACCCATGTGGTACGGCTGCGCCGCCGCCACCGTGATGGAGGCGGCCCCGCCCTCCTGCCCCTCCCCCTCCAGCCTGCGGCCCCGCTCCCGCAGCCACTTCAGGCTGGAAGGTGCGGCGGGCGAGGTGGCGTCGTCATGGCAGCGCAGCTCCAGCCTCCCCCTCCTGGGAACGACGAGGTGCGGCCCGCCGGGGTGATGACGGGTCTCCAGCACCCTGGAACAGAGGTCATGTGACTGGTGAGGCCGCTGATCCGACACAGCGTGGCGGCGTCCTGCAGCGCCTCCTCGCCGGGCTTCAGTGGAACCAGAACTTTGCTGCAGGGGTCCAGCCCACGCTCGGGCCTGGCAGCGAACCACCATCGCTTCCACCATCCCGGAGAAATCCAGGAAGAAATTCCTCCTTTTCCCAGCCCTCCTGCAGCACCCTGGGACCTTCAGATCCAGGCTCCTCAGTGTGACCTTTGACCTCCTCCTGTCTCCTTCAGGCATTGTGGAGTTTATCTGGGATTTCCTCATCTTTGATCCACGTTCAAAGTGTGAAAACGGACCGGGTCGCTAGCTGCTAATTCTGGTTCTGAAGGACTCGGTGCCCCAACGATCAATAACGACGTCTGAGTCGTGTTTTTAGGTTAAACTGGAAAAAACTGGAAATCTTTCATTTCCCCGTTTGATGAACTTTCCTCCATGTTTCCTCTTTTTTATGGGAAGATTTTAACTCAAGATTTCATGTGACTGTTGAGCCTTCAGGCCTGGGAGTGTGTGTGAGTGGGTGGGTGGGTGGGTGGGTGTGTGTTTTTGTGTGTGTGTGTGTGTGTGTGTGTGTGTGTGTGTGTGTGTGTGTGTGTGTGTGTGCTTCTCTTCAGTTTTGTGGAACCTGAGGCCTCCTGCTCAGTAACCACGTGTGCTCCTCATGGCTGCACAACTAAATCTCTTTATTCCTATTCCATAAATATTTTAGCACCCCCCCCCCCCCACACACACACACACACACACACACACACACACTGGAAGATGCCCACACTGTGTGTGTGTGTGTGTGTGTGTGTGTGCACCTGTTGCCTAAAGGCATCTTCCACCTGAACCCTTACAAGGTATCAGGATGACATGATCAGCAGACCTGAACGTTACCAACCGTTAACCCCCCCCACACGCGCACCCCCCCCCCACACGCGCACCCGACCACACACGCGCGCGCACCCCCCGAAACACACGCGCACCCCCCCAGGATGATGCTGACTATCTCCATGTCCTGAAACAGCAGAGGAGGCAGCAACAATGCTCCTTCTGAACGTCGCTCAGCAAAGATCCAATAATAATAATAATAATAACAATAATAACAATAATAATAATAATAACAACAATAATAATAATATAATAATAATAAACATAATAATAAACATAATAATAATAAACCAGCGCGTCTATGAACAAACGCTAGAAGCTTCTTTAGAAAGTTGAACCCGCGGCTCCTTCCGCCTTCTTACCTGTAATTGGTGCTAAAATCAGGCAGAAAGCCACAGTTGCCCCAGTTGCCCCGTTGCCCCTCATGTTGGGGCGGATTCGCTGCCTTCTCTTATCAGTCCGCGCGCTTCACACGAGCACGAAGCGTCATCGTGAGACAGCAACAACAACAGCAGCAGCAGCAGCACCAGCAGCAGCAGCAGATCCACCGCAGCGGCGCAACACAGAGCCAGTCAGGAGCGCGCGGACACGCCGAGGAGGGGGAGGAGCAACGGGAGGGGAGGAGCAACGGGAGGGGAGGAGCAACGGGAGGGGAGGAGCGGGAGCAGCATGCTTAAAGGCAGCGCGGAGGTCCTCCTCCCTCCTCCTCCTCCTCCTCCTCCTCCCCCTCCCTCCTCCTCCCCCTTCCCCCCTCCCTCCTCCTCCTCCTCCTCCCTCCCCCTCCTCCCCCCTCCCTCCTCCTCCTCCCTCCCCCCTCCCTCCTCCCTCCTCCTCTTCCCTCCCCCCTCCCTCCTCCTCCTCCTCCTCCTCCTCCTCCCCCCTCCCCCTCCCTCCTCCTCCCCCTCCCTCCTCCCCCCTCCCTCCTCCCTCTTCCCTCCTCCTCCTCCTCCTCCCTCCCCCTCCTCCCCCCTCCCTCCTCCCCCCCTCCTTTCTGTCCTGCACCACTTGGAGGTCGGCCAAAGAGAGGAGTCGGGATGTTACCGGAGAGCTGCAGCTTCACCGGTAACATCCCTCATCCATCCATCCATCATCATCCATCCATCCCTCATCCATCCATCCAGCATCCATCCATCCCTCATCCATCCAGCATCCATCCATCCCTCATCCATCCAGCATCCATCCATCCCTCATCCATCCAGCATCCATCCATCATCCATCCATCCATCCATCCATCCATCCATCCATCCATCCATCCATCCATCCATCATCCATCCCTCATCCATCCATCCATCCCTCATCCCCCCATCCATCCATCCCTCATCCCTCCATCCCTCATCCCTCCATCCCTCATCCATCCATCCATCATCCATCCATCATCCATCCATCCATCCATCCATCCATCATCCATCCATCCGTCCATCCATCCATCCATCCCTCATCCACCCATCCATCCATCATCCATCCCTCATCCATCCCTCATCCATCCATCCATCCATCATCCATCCATCCCTCATCCATCCATCATCCATCATCCTCCATCCATCCATCCATCATCCATCCATCATCCATCATCCATCCATCCCTCCATCCATCATCCATCCATCCATCCATCATCCACCCATCCATCCATCATCCATCCATCCATCCATCCA
>NC_079525.1:16040302-16129427 GCF_003711565.1 Takifugu flavidus
TCAGGGTTAGGGTCAGGGTCAGGGTCAGGGCCAGGGTCAGGGTCAGGGTAGGGTCAGGGTCAGGGTTGGAGTTAGGGTCGGGGTCGGGGTCGGGGTCGGGGCGGGGCCGGGGCCGGGGCCGGGGCCGGGGCGGGGCCGGGGCCGGGGCCGGGGTCGGGGTCGGGGTCGGGGTCAGGGTCAGGGTCAGGGTCAGGGTTGGGGTTCAGTCGAGTCCTGAAGTCCTGCTGGAGGCCTCCACTGAGCAAGAGCCGCTCTGCACTGTTGCTTTGCAGTAAACAAGCTAAAACAATTATTTTCACATTAGGAGGAACAAACTAGAGTCATCGTGTTGATGGTGGACGGCTGGAGACACAACAACAGGCAGCCGTCCCAACAGATGGAGCTTTGTCCTGCAGAAGCAGAGCAGTTGCCGTTGACGACCAGCATATGTTGGATCTGCACATGTGGATTAAAGACGTGTGAGGGAGCTCATATCAGCATAATTACTGACAGTCCAGTGATGTCTGGATAAACCCGATTAGCATCGACGCGGGTGGAACCGCTCTAATCCTCTGTAAGGAGAGATGGATGATGGGGGGGGGGCTCACAGGAGACGGAGGCAAACGGGATTAAACAGAGGGTGAGGAGGAAATGAACATCAGCGTGCTGGAAGAGGGTGGAGAGACACGAGGAGCTTCCAGAGGAGCACAAGGAAACACAGAATATCACAGAATATGATGAGGATGCGTTTAGATACGGGAGACAGGAAGGTCGTCGATAACCTTTCACCGATCAATACCCTCATCAGAGGAGCAAACTCAAGCCTTTTGCAGCCAAACTAGTTTCTTCCCTTCTCATGTTCTTTTCATCTCTTCTGTGATTCTAACGTATATTTGAACATTGATGAAGACAGAAATACGCCCTGTCAGGTTCTGCTCCGGTGGACGTCCACCTCAGGAGTGGGGGGGGGGGGGGGGGGGTTCAAACGTGGAGGCAGGAACACGAGAGCTGGGAAACACAGACCAAAGTGGCTTCCACTTGTCTGGTTCATTAACGCATTAACCAACCTCTTTGCAAAAGAGCAACTTCTTTTGCCAACAAAACCACAAAAACAATCATTAGTCGGCTCACTAACGATTGTAAATGTGGATGAGGACATAATGGGACTTCTGTCAGAACGTCTGTAGAGGAAAGAGTTGTAGGGGCGGGGAGGTGGGCCGTGGTCCTTCCTGGAGGTCAAAGCACTCATCTACCCTTAAAACACTGACATCTCATAGACTCTTCTCTCCAGATCAGTTCAGGACACGAGCTCCTGCAGTAAAAGAATTCTGGAACCAGTTCCAGGCTCCAAAAGCGCTTTTCCCAATTTCCACAGGGTCCTGTGGCGCCCCCTTGTGGACAGAGCTAACATCACCAGATACACCACCATACCCAACCCAGAGGGTAAGAGAAGGACCCCTGAGATCATTAGAAGACCAAACAGTTGCTTCCTTCCTTTTAGTGAATATTATCAAGGTGACATTGATTGTGTTTGTGGATCCACACGCACGTGCGTGGAGCCGATAGTGGCAGAGCCATTCGGAACCACTGATGGACTTTCACAGAAGGTTTTGTAGCGCCTGGACCCACGTCTGATGGACCATCTCGCTCCGGCACAGTCCCCAGCGGCTCATTCGTCACTTTATTTCTGTTAAAACAGACCACGGTTTCTCACAAACACACACAGACAGAATTAGTGTAACTGATAAAACCAAACCAACAAAACTGCTCACAACAATCTTCCCATCTCAGTAATATACAAGCGATTAACACAAACAGTGTTTTAAGCACACAGAGAGAATATAGATCGCAGTTAAGGAAATATAAGGATAAATGAAATAACATTGTAAAAGACGAGGTTAAATAATGGAGAGCAGTAAGAGCGGAGGCCAAGTGGATCATTAACCCTGTTACTCTTGCCCAGAGTCAGCCACCAAACATTTGACCTCTTCCCCAACGTAATGTAGATGAGCTTCTTGTGGTCAGTCCACAGCACCAAGGGTTGTTCTGCCCCCCCCCCCCCCCCCCCGAGCTCACCATTACTCCCTGACATCAGACGCACCAGGACAGGAACTGCTGACTAGAATTGGAGCAGAAGACAAACGTCTGAGGACACAACGTTACTCTGGCATCAGTGATCAACCTCAACAGAAAGTGCTGCTTCCAGGCTTTTATCTGGCACTACGGGAGGAGGCCACATCACAGCCATCCCTGCTGCTCTTCACTTACCAGCAAGTTTTAGGATTGATTTTACTGCTTGTTTTCCCAGCCTCGAATGTCCAGGCTCCCTATGAGCCGACATCCTCTAGCAGGGTGTCCAGGAGATGTCTGTATAGGTCTTCATTGCTCCGGGTCATAGTTGTTCAAAGGTAAAGGTTCTTGAAGAGGTTGTACCTCTTCCGATTCCTACTCACTGAAACGGAAGCCAACCTTTTACTATCAAGGTGTACCAAATATGTTAAAACTGTTTAGGCCATTTGTTGAGTTTGTGTTTATTTAATTTGAAATTTAACTTGAAATGACTGCTGTTCAAACCCTCTTCCCTTTTACTGTTCAGTAAAAGTCATTCTTTGTCGGTGAAGTCATTGCTTCCTTGTTCATGTTCGTTATACGAGCAGGACAATGACGTGATTAAGCTGTATCGCACCCCGAGCGCCAGGGGGCGCTGTGGTCCATGCTATAGGACTTTCAAGTTAGCGGGACGTCAACAATCATTTCCGGGTTAACGTCGAGTAGCAGGTTCGGCATGAATCTTTGAAAGCGATTAAGTATATTTAGACAACAGGAAGATTTAGCCGATAAAAGAACACGTTTATCTGCGTGTTTGTCTTCTTGGCCACTTTGCCGCACGTCGTTTTGTTGGGGTGGGAGCGTGTTGAAGCGCCTTTAGCCGAACATGTCTGCGGAGGAAGCGGACAAAACAGCCACCACCGATGCCAGCGGCGGTGATGAAGAGGAGGAATGGCTGTATGGAGGTAAAAAGATGCCTTCCTGGCTCCGCAACTAGGGATTTACTGTAGTCTGCAGAGGCCTGCAGGAGATGGTTCACGACTCTATAGACCCGAGTAATGAACCTCTGACAGCGTAGCGCTTGATGCTAAGCTAACAGTGCTAGCCCGAGTGGCCTTTGTAAAAGTGTCTATTCAAGGATAATAACTACAACGGTGTTACTATTTTCAACAGTTTCGTCGCGCATTACCTGTAAAACATTTTCTAAACACTTAAATCACAACATACTTGCAGAAGCCGATTATGTCCTTGTATCGTAATTATCCTGTAGCCTCCCCATGAAGGATTGTGCTAATGCTGCTACTGTGCTGGGATTTCTTTGCAGTAAAACTTTCATTTTTGAATTAACCTCTTCTTTCCTCGGTCCTGCTGCTACACTTGAATTGGGTTTTGCTAGTTCCGAGGCTGACTTCAGCCTTGATATTGAAGGAGTTTAGATGTTTAATAGCATTTTAAACTTCTGTCAAATTCATTGTTAGATGAGTCTGAGAGCAAAGAGGAGGATGAAGAGGCCAAACTGAATGCTGCAGTCAGGTACAGAAAGTAACACATGCATGCAAGTCTCGTTCTAACAATAGAAAGAGTCAAAAGTAAGTAACATAATTGGTGTTGAATCGTAACATCTTGGCAGACAAACGTGTTCTGTTCTAGTAATCTGTCATTTCTTTTCAAGTCTGCCCCACACAACTACACTGGGCATCTTATTGTGATGTTTAGACATGTTTAGAATGGATCCTCTTCACAAAGAGACTGGCTGGCCTGATCTCAGCATCATTAAAGCGCTGCTCCTCCCCTTCAGTGCTCCTGCTGATGCTTCAGCCGAAGAGGAAGCTCCACACACCACAGGGAACGGAGTGGTCGCTGAGGTAGGTGATGTGCAAGCACGTGGGCATCGACATGTGGCTGCGACTTCCCTGTCTGAATTCTCCTGCCTGTGTTTAGGCTGCCGTGGATGTTGCAGGGGAAGACGGCGATGGCGACAGTGACAGCGAGAGCGACGACGACGACGACGACGTCCGTGTTACGATCGGGGACATAAAGACGGGGCCACCCCAGTATACGTAGGTTTGATCCCGTGTCATTTTAGCAGTCCTGGTGTACTCGGTGGGTTCAGCATAAGCTATTTCCTGACTCTGTTCTTGCTGCCTCCATATACAACAGGAGCTCGAGTGCCTCCCTGGGGGGGTTTGGCTGTTCTTTGGGGTTTGTTTCTTAATGTCACACTATCATTGTGGTTCATCTGCTCCAGGGGACGTTTGCTTTTCCCCTTTGTTCCTGGAGCCTGTCCCAGCCTGTCCCAGCCTGTCCCAGCCTGTCCCAGCTGCATAGGGGCAGGGTACGCCTCTGCTTCATCACAGGGCCACATCTCAGCATTTGGGGCTTCGGTGCCTTGCTCATGGCTCCCTCGGTGGTGCTCTGAAGGGTTCGGTTATGTTCTGACCTGAAGGGTTGTGTGTTCCAGGGCTTATGGAGCTCCACCAGTCAACCTCAATATAAAGTCCACGGGCTCCAGACCATATGGACAAGGTGTGTGCCGGCCCAATTCTGGTCCATTTTAGATGTATTTTTCATTTCCACTAGAATTGCTGTTTACCTTCACCAAGCATAGCGCTGTGGTTTTATCATTGGGGTCATCTTCTGATGACTGCCCGACCCGAACCTGCTCTTCACATTGTAGCAAACATGAAAAGATCCTGACTGATAATTGAAAGAGAGCAAAGGAACCCCCCCCCCCCCAGCTCAGTTCTGAGCAGATCCATTTACAAAAGAGCCGTTTTTAAAAGGAAACGTTTCTTCCCAGTAACTCCATCTGCACTGTAAATATCAAATCTGATGATTGCTGAGGCCCATTAGAGGATGGAGGAACTGATGAGCTGAATGAATCACATGACTCTTCTGCCTTTTATGTCCCAGCCACCAAGCTGAAGGGGATCGATCTGGACGCCCCAGGAAACATTAATGGAGTTCCTGTGGTGGATGTGGACATGGAGTCTTTTGAAGAGAAGCCCTGGAGGAAGCCAGGTACGTTGGTGTCCCACGAACCTTCTCTCAGCACCTCCCTGGTTGGGCGCACGTATCACTGCCGCCCTCAAACGCTTTTTGGGAGGCGGTTTGTTTACTTGCTTGTTTTTCCCTTTTGGCATTTTCACGTGTCCCAAAACATATTTGGGATCAGCCGTTGTGGACAGTCCATAAATATATATGTATATATTTTATATTCCCGCCCCCCCGCTTTGTTTGGCTCACATGTGGGTGTTGGGGTGTCTTCACAGGAGCGGATCTCTCAGATTACTTTAACTACGGCTTTAACGAGGACACCTGGAAAGCTTATTGTGAGAAGCAGAAGAGGCTGCGGATGGGCCTGGAGGTGTCTTCAGTCGGCTCGGTGGCCAGCAAGATCACTGTGAGATTTCATGATCCTGGACTTTAGGCAGGGCATCTAACGGCTCGTTAACTGACGAGTATTAAAGTGCAGGAGAGCTTTCCCACCAAAACCCGTAAATGAATCACAGCACCGCTCCAGCGGGGCGGCGGTTAGAGCCCTGCTGACACCACGATACATTACATATACATTACATATACATTACATAGTCATCTTTTTGCTTCCTCCAAGGTCCAGCAAGGCAGAACGGGCAATGAGAAGGACGTTTCCAGTGTGCCTGTTCTCACCTCAAAGCCAGACTTTGCATCTCCAGTTAGCCAGTACAAGTCTGCAGTCACTCAGGTCACCAGGTAATCTTCCCCTGCAGCCTGCTCTCCGTGCTGTGATGCCGTAGGAACCCGTCGCTCCATCTCCATAAGGAATGATACAAGCTGGGCTTTTGTTGTTTACATTAAAAAGAAGCTATGTGATTTTTAGAACTGGTGAAAATATCTGCTTGGCTCAGATGTCAGCACACCCATAATAGCTGCATAAACATCTCTGCATGTTCTATCACCCTCTCTCCTCTGCTGCTCTTTGTCCTCATGGCCCCATTTGATCTCCATTAGACCTTTTGGCTACTGTTCACACACACACACACACACACACACACACGTATGTTGACGTCGGTCTTTAAAAGGGCTAATTACAACTTTGATGTCGTCCTCAGCCTGGCTAGCAAGAGCGGCGCTCTGGTGGGAGCCAGGATCTTCCTGCTCTCGTTGGTTGTATGTGTTTGTGTGTTGCTCTCACCTCCTTTACCCCTCTCCTTTGTTTCAAAATGGTAGGATTCCTCCCCCTCAGTGGAATGGCACACCTGTCCAAGACATGTCGTATTATACGTAAGTGGTCATGGCCTCCCTGCATATAGTTAAACAGGCCCCACTGGGAACTTATCTCCAGGCCTGGTGTTTATCTTGTCCATGACCAATGACCACAGAGACATAGTTAATGACACACACCTGGTAAATGCCTCCTCTGTTAGCAGTTGCCAGGTGTCACACACCACATTGTTGAAACATCTCTGTAATTCCGCTCATGTTTGTATCTTTTTCCCCGCAGGAAGTCGAGCGGCACTATAGATGTGATAGGTGGGCAGACGGCCACCATCAGCCGCGTGGAAGGTCGCCGGAGACACAATCTAGACGGCAACAATATCCAGGTGCGAGAAGCTGCAGCCACGTTAAACGAGGCGATGGGGGGGTCCCCCCCCGCCTGGCCCCTCATTAGGACGTCATTCTCTTTACTCCTCGCAGGTGATTGCTGAGCAGTCCGATGCTGAGGCGCCTGCAGCAAAGATCCCCTCCTTCTTCCCTCCTGGACCCCTTCCTCCAAACATCCCCCCACCTCCGTTCCTCCCTCCACCTCCCAGCGTCAGTGCTGCACCCCCACTCATCCCCCCACCCAGTAAGTTGCACTGCAGCTGATTCTAGAGCCTGGGGGTGTTTTCAGGGCGTTTAGTTTGTCTTCTTTGGTTGTAGGGCTGCCTATAACTGTGCCTCCTCCTGGATTTCCTCCTCCACCCACCGGTCCTCCTCCTGCCATCATCCCCACCATGGACAGGTAGCATCAACACACGCACAGGATCATAGCTCTCGTTTTAAATAATGACAAATATCTTCTTACACTGTTGTTGATCCCGTTTGAACTAACCAAATGGTAGATGATGCAGAATGAAGTGTAATATAGTATTTCATAAAACTGGGAGGTTTATTTGCATTAGAGTTTTCAAAGGAGCGTTGCTGCTGCTGCTCTGTTCTCCACAGCTCATTAAGAATATGAGCACAAAACAGGCTGCAGCGCTCCAGAAGACCTTTACACGTTATATTTTGAAGCATCTGCACTAAAAAATCCTCTGTTTTTGCTGTGTTTCTTTCATCTGCTGAGCAGAAATCCCCTTTAATTGACTTCTGTATCAGTGGTTATCGGTGCGCTGTGAACCCCTCTGATTAGCATGAAACACATGTGCTTCCTTCAGCAGTGGCCACGCTGGAGGCTACGACGGTCGCTCTGTCCCTACCTACACATTTCCTCAAGGTGGGTTTTCTGCTTTAGGGTTTTAGCTCAAAAACGTGTTTGATGTGGTCTCTGACTGACGGACGGCTAACCTTGGACAGGTGCTTACCCTCCGCCCATGACTGGAGGTGTGCCTCCTCCTTGGCCTCATATGATGGACAACTCTAAATCCTGGGACTACTATTCCCGTCGAGAAGACAAGAGAGACAAAGAGAGAGAGAGACCCAGAGAGAGGACACATGAGCGTGAGAGAGAGAGGGAGCACAGTCCGTCAGCTATGAGCTACACCAGGTGAGACCAGCCTCGCAGGTCTGACAGGCCAATACAATCACAGACCCGGTCGCAGTGGGCCAGTCACACACTCATTTAGATCCCTGAGCTGGTGCCTCATACACCTCTCACACACCCTCATCCTGGAGTATGAAGGAGGGAATTCTGGCTGTAACGGGAGGAAACGGCTGCGACACGTGAGTTTGGCGTCAGTGAGGCGTTGGACAAAAAGGCCGACGGCCTGAGAAGCTTCTCTGAGCACACGTGGCGACGCCACCGCGCTGATCCGGCTGGAAGCCCAAACGATGACCGTCGTGTGGACCGTCGTGGCGTCTCAGATTTCTGAGGAAACGACGTCATGGCGCGGACGCCTCCCGCCCTCCAGCAGTTAATGTCCACTTCCTGTCTGCGCCCCTGGGGGACACACCTGCGGCTCATATATGTCCAAAGTTGGTTTTTAACGAGCGGCGTTGCCGGAGCGTCCTAATAATTTCTATATTGAACCTATTCTTCTGCTTTTCTGCCCACGCAGTGATGAAGAACGGTATCGCTATCGCGAGTACCAGGAGCGCGCCTACGGGGAACGCCATCGTGACCGATCCAGCCGCGAGAAGGAGGAAAGACACAGAGAGAGGCGGCACCGAGACAAAGAGGAGGGGCGGCACAAGTCCTCTCGCAGGTGAGGAGACGACACAAAGCCTCCGCAGGTGGGACAAGGGCCTCAGCAGGAAGGAAGACGGCGCTGTGACGTGTGACTCTGCTGTGGCCGAGGCCTTTCCTTATCCCGCCTGGTACCTTTGCTCTAATCTGTCTCTGAAATGGCGTTTTCCTCCGCTTCCATCAGCAGCAGCAGCAGGAGGCGACATGACAGCGAGGAGGGCGACAGCCACCGGAGGCACAAACACAAGAAGAGCAAGAGGAGCAAGGAGGGCAAAGAGGCCAGCGAGGACGCCAGTGCAGAGCAGGAGAACCAGGACGCCATGGAGTAGTGACCCCGCCTCCTCCCCTCCGGCCTGTCTCTGCTGTCCCCTCTGTGGAAGTTGATCCTGGCCGTCAGGTCTCATCCGTGTCCACGATCGTTCCGACCGGTGGGAATGGGAAGTGCAATGGAGGGATGTTGTATTCCCACCAGACAGGATATTAATCCCAGTCCTCCCGTCTTCCTGTGATCAAACTTCCCTTTTGGTGACTTCACGCTGTCTCCCCAATTATCAAGTCTCTTTCTGTCCTTTGTTGTTCCTTTGATCTTGTTCTCCATAGTGAGTTTCAGTTAAAGTTGAATTAAAAAAATCATTTTTGATAAGAAATTTTCCATGTGGTTGTTTTATAAAATGGCGTTTTTGTCTGAGCACAAAGAGTTTGTCTGTAAGGAATAAGAGTTGGGCAGCATGAATGTGCATGCACGTTGACACAGGCTTATAGTGCACGTGCATGTGCAAGAGTAATGGAGCAGGGATGCGATACCTCATCGGCTGCAGCAGATCTGTGATCCACCTCTTTCCTGTAATAGTTGGTCACTGCTCGTGGTTCTGCTGACAGGTGGATCCATTTGATTGTCCTCAGATCTGATCTGATCTGGGGTCTGATCGGATCTGGGGTCTGATCTGATCTGGGGTCAGGTCGGATCTGACCTGGGGTCTGATCAGATCTGGGGTCTGATCTGATCTGGGGTCAGGTCGGATCTGGGGTCTGATCTGATCTGATCTGATCTGGGGTCAGATAACGGAGCGGGAACAGAAGCTCTGCCAAAAATAAGATGTCCGAGGAAAACCCAGGTTGAAGGTCAGCGAGAGGTGTGTGGTGAAGATCGATCATGGTTATGGGGGATCTGACCTGGGGTCTGATCTGATCTGATGTGGGGTCTGATCTGGGGTCAGGTCAGATCTGACCTGGGGTCTGATCTGATCTGTGGTCTGATCGGATCTGACCTGGGGTCTGATCTGACCTGGGGTCTGATCTGATCTGGGGTCTGATCAGATCTGATCTGGGGTCAGGTCAGATCTGACCTGGGGTCTGATCGGATCTGACCTGGGGTCTGATCTGATCTGATCTGGGGTCAGATCTGATCTGGGGTCAGATCTGATCTGGGGTCAGGTCAGATCTGATCTGGGGTCTGATCGGATCTGACCTGGGGTCTGATCAGATCTGGGGTCTGATCTGACCTGGGGTCTGATCTGATCTGATCTGGGGTCTGATCAGATCTGACCTGATCTGATCTGGGGTCTGATCAGATCTGACCTGGGGTCTGATCGGATCTGACCTGGGGTCTGATCTGATCTGGGGTCTGATCTGATCTGGGGTCTGATCGGATCTGATCTGGGGTCAGGTCTGATCTGACCTGGGGTCTGATCTGATCTGATGTGGGGTCTGATCTGGGGTCAGGTCAGATCTGACCTGGGGTCAGATAACGGAGCGAGATCTGATGGGGGTCTGATCAGATCTGATCTGGGGTCAGATCTGATCTGGGGTCTGATCTGATCTGGGGTCTGATCTGATCTGATCTGGGGTCAGGTCAGATCTGATCTGGGGTCTGATCTGATCTGATCTGGGGTCTGATCAGATCTGATCTGGGGTCTGACCTGGGGTCAGGTCAGATCTGACCTGGGGTCTGATCTGGGGTCTGATCTGGGGTCAGGTCAGATCTGACCTGGGGTCTGATCATCTGACCTGGGGTCTGATCTGATGTGGGGTCTGATCGGATCTGACCTGGGGTCAGGTCAGATCTGACCTGGGGTCTGATCAGATCTGACCTGGGGTCTGATCTGATCTGGGGTCTGATCGGATCTGACCTGGGGTCTGATCTGACCTGGGGTCTGATCTGATCTGGGGTCTGATCGGATCTGATCTGGGGTCAGGTCTGATCTGACCTGGGGTCTGATTGGATCTGACCTGGGGTCTGATCAGATCTGATCTGGGGTCAGGTCAGATCTGATCTGGGGTCTGATCGGATCTGATCTGGGGTCAGGTCTGATCTGACCTGGGGTCTGATTGGATCTGACCTGGGGTCTGATCAGATCTGATCTGGGGTCAGGTCAGATCTGACCTGGGGTCTGATTGGATCTGACCTGGGGTCTGATTGGATCTGACCTGGGGTCTGATCAGATCTGGGGTCTGATCTGACCTGGGGTCTGATCGGATCTGATCTGGGGTCTGATCTGATCTGACCTGGGGTCTGATCTGATCTGACCTGGGGTCTGATCCGATCTGACCTGGGGTCTGATCTGATCTGGGGTCTGATCTGATCTGGGGTCTGATCTGATCTGGGGTCTGATCTGACCTGGGGTCTGATCGGATCTGATCTGGGGTCTGATCTGATCTTACCTGGGGTCTGAACCGATCTGACCTGGGGTCTGATCTGATCTGGGGTCTGATCTGATCTGGGGTCTGATCGGATCTGACCTGGGGTCTGATCGGATCTGACCTGGGGTCTGATCAGATCTGATCTGGGGTCAGGTCAGATCTGACCTGGGGTCTGATCAGATCTGATCTGGGGTCTGATCAGATCTGACCTGGGGTCAGATAACGGAGCGGGAACAGAAGCTCTACCAAAAATAAGATGTCCGAGGAAAACCCAGGTTGAAGGTCAGCGAGAGGTGTGTGGTGAAGATCGATCATGGCTATGGGGGATCTGACCTGGGGTCTGATCTGATCTGATGTTGGGTCTGATCTGGGGTCAGGTCAGATCTGACCTGGGGTCTGATCTGATCTGGGGTCTGATCGGATCTGACCTGGGGTCTGATCTGACCTGGGGTCTGATCTGATCTGGGGTCTGATCAGATCTGATCTGGGGTCAGGTCAGATCTGACCTGGGGTCTGATCGGATCTGACCTGGGGTCTGATCTGATCTGATCTGGGGTCAGATCTGATCTGGGGTCAGATCTGATCTGGGGTCAGATCTGATCTGGGGTCAGGTCAGATCTGATCTGGGTCTGATCGGATCTGACCTGGGGTCTGATCAGATCTGGGGTCTGATCTGACCTGGGGTCTGATCTGATCTGATCTGGGGTCTGATCAGATCTGACCTGATCTGACCTGGGGTCTGATCTGATCTGATGTGGGGTCTGATCTGGGGTCAGGTCAGATCTGACCTGGGGTCTGATCGGATCTGGGGTCTGATTAGATCTGATCTGGGGTCAGGTAAGATCTGATCTGCGGTCTGATCGGATCTGACCTGGGGTCTGATCTGATCTGGGGTCTGATTAGATCTGATCTGGGGTCAGTAAGATCTGATCTGCGGTCTGATCGGATCTGACCTGGGGTCTGATCTGATCTGAGGTCAGATCTGACCTGGGGTCAGATAACGGAGCGAGATTTGATGGGGGTCTGATCAGATCTGATCTGGGGTCAGATCTGATCTGGGGTCTGATCAGATCTGACCTGGGGTCTGACCTGGGGTCAGGTCAGATCTGATCTGGGGTCTGATCGGATCTGATCTGGGGTCAGGTCTGATCTGACCTGGGGTCTGATCTGATCTGATGTGGGGTCTGATCGGATCTGACCTGGGGTCAGGTCAGATCTGACCTGGGGTCTGATCAGATCTGACCTGGGGTCTGACCTGATCTGGGGTCTGATCGGATCTGACCTGGGGTCTGATCTGACCTGGGGTCTGATCGGATCTGACCTGGGGTCTGATCTGACCTGGGGTCTGATCTGATCTGGGGTCTGATCGGATCTGACCTGGGGTCAGGTCAGATCTGACCTGGGGTCTGATTGGATATGACCTGGGGTCTGATCAGATCTGACCTGGGATCTGATCTGATCTGGGGTCTGATCGGATCTGAACTGGGGTCTGATTGGATCTGATCTGGGTCTGATCGGATCTGATCTGATCTGGGGTCTGATCGGATCTGATCTGATCTGGGTCTGATTGGATCTGATCTGGGGTCTGATCTGATCTGATCTGGGGTCAGGTCAGATCTGACCTGGGGTCTGACCTGGGGTCTGATCTGGGGTCTGATCTGATCTGATCTGGGGTCAGATAACGGAGCGGGAACAGAAGCTCTACCAAAAATAAGATGTCCGAGGAAAACCCAGGTTGAAGGTCACGAGACGCGTGTGGTGAAGAGATCATGGCTATGGATCAGACCCCAGACCCCCGGCAGTATGGAACCAGGGTCTGATCGGATCTGACCTGGGATCTGATCTGATCTGGGGTCAGGTCAGATCTGATCTGGGGTCTGATCAGATCTGATCTGGGGTCTGATCAGATCTGACCTGGGGTCTGATCTGGGTCTGATCTGATCTGATCTGGGGTCTGATCAGATCTGATCTGGGGTCTGATCAGATCTCATCTGGGGTCAGGTCAGATCTGACCTGATCTGATCTGGGGTCTGATCAGATCTGATCTGGGGTCTGATCGATCTGACCTGGGGTCTGATCTGATCTGGGGTCTGATCTGACCTGGGGTCTGATCTGATCTGATGTGGGGTCTGATCTGGGGTCAGGTCAGATCTGACCTGGGGTCTGATCTGATCTGACCTGGGGTCTGATCAGATCTGACCTGGGGTCTGATCTGGGGTCTGATCGATCTGATCTGATCTGGGGTCTGATTGGATCTGATCTGGGGTCTGATCGGATCTGAACTGGGGTCTGATCGGATCTGATCTGGGTCTGATCGGATCTGATCTGATCTGGGGTCTGATTGGATCTGACCTGGGGTCTGATCAGATCTGATCTGGGGTCAGGTCAGATCTGACCTGGGGTCTTATCGGATCTGACCTGGGGTCTGATCGGATCTGACCTGGGGTCTGATCAGATCTGATCTGGGGTCAGATCTGATCTGGGGTCAGGTCAGATCTGATCTGGGGTCTGATCTGATCTGGGGTCAGATCTGATCGGGGTCTGATCTGATCTGATCTGGGGTCTGATCTGATCTGGGGTCTGATCAGATCTGATCTGGGGTCAGATAACGGAGCGGGAACAGAAGCTCTACCAAAAATAAGATGTCCGAGGAAAACCCAGGTTGAAGGTCAGCGAGAGGTGTGTGGTGAAGATCGATCATGGCTATGGATCAGACCCCAGACCCCCGGCAGTATGGAATCAGGGTCTGATTAGATCTGATCTGGGGTCTGATCTGATCTGATCTGGGGTCAGGTCAGATCTGACCTGGGGTCTGATCTGGGGTCTGATCGGATCTGATCTGGGGTCTGATCGGATCTGACCTGGGGTCTGATCGGATCTGACCTGGGGTCTGATCAGATCTGATCTGGGGTCAGGTCAGATCTGATCTGATCTGGGGTCTGATCGGATCTGATCTGGGGTCTGATCAGATCTGACCTGGGGTCTGATCGGATCTGATCTGGGGTCTGATCGGATCTGACCTGGGGTCAGGTCAGATCTGATCTGATCTGATCTGGGGTCAGGTCAGATCTAACCTGGGGTCTGATCTGGGTCTGATCTGATCTGGGGTCTGATCGGATCTGACCTGGGGTCTGATCAGATCTGATCTGGGGTCTGATTGGATCTGACCTGGGGTCTGATCAAGATTCAATTCAAGATTCAAGATAACTTTATTGATCCCTTTAGGGGGTGTCCACCAGGGAAATTAGCATCTCCAAAGATCTACAGCATCTCCAAAATTTCCCACCACCATTCCCCCCATCAAACCTATTAAGATAATAAAATAAAGAAAATAAGAAATAAAATAAAATAGAATAATTAAAAATAGAATATGAATATAACAATATAATATAAAACTATAAATGTTCCGGTTCTCCTGTTGGCCCTCCTCCCCTCCAGTGATGAGTTGAACAGCCTGATGGCTCGGGGGATGAATGAGTTCCCCTGTCTGTTGGTCCTGAACTTGGGGAGGCGCAGCCTCTGGCTGATCAGGCTTCTCTGGCTGTGGAGGACAGTGTGGCAGAGGTGGCGGACATTGTCCATGATGCTCCGCAGTTTGTCGATAGTTCTCCTCTCTGCCACTGTCGCCAGAGGTTTCAGCTTCATCCCCACCACCGAGCCGGCCCGCCTGATCAGCTTCTCCAGCCTGGAGAGGTCTGCTTTTGTTGCGCTCCCCCCCCCAGCAGACCACAGCGTAGGACAGGACGCTGGCGACCACAGACTGATAGAACATCCAGAAGAGTTTCCTGCAGATGTTGAAGGATCTGAGTCTCCTCAGGAAGTACATCCTGCTCTGGGTCTTCTTATACAGCTGCCTCGTGTTGCTTGTCCAGTCCAGCCTGTTGTCCAGCCACAGCCCAAGATATTTGTAGGTCTGCACGCCCTCCACCTCCTCCGTTCCTATCTGAACTGGTCTGGTCTCGGTCGGTCCCTCCCAAAGTCAATGACCAGTTCTTTAGTTTTGGAGGTGTTGAGCTGCAGGCCGTTGTTGTGGCACCAGGCAACAAAGTCCCTCACCAGGCACCGGTACTCCTCCTCTTGGTCGTCTCTGATACACCCAACGATGGCTGTGTCATCAGCGAACTTCTGAATGTGACACATTTCAGAGTTGTAACAGAAGTCCGAGGTGTACAGAGTGAAGAGGATGGGGGACAGCACAGTCCCCTGTGGAGCCCCGATGCTGCTGACCACAGTGTCAGACGTGGTGTCCTTCATCCTGACGAACTGCGGCCTGTCGGTGAGGTAGCTGGAGATCCAAGCAACCAGGAAGGGGTCCACTCGCATCTGTAGAAGCTTGTCCTGTAGGACAAGGGGCTGGATCGTATTGAAGGCACTCGAGAAATCCAAAAAGAGGATTCTCACTGTGCCACTCCCCTTGTCCAGATGCGAGTGGACTCGGTGCAGCAGGTAGATGATGGCGTCCTCTACACCGACCTTGTCCCGGTAGGCGAACTGTAGGGAGTCCTCAGCGTGCTGCACCTGGGGCCTGAGGAGGTTGAGGAAGAGCCGCTCCAGAGTCTTCATCAGATGTGAGGTGAGTGAGTGATCAGATCTGATCCGGGGTCTGATCGGATCTGATCAGATCTGATCTGGGGTCTGATCGGATCTGATCCGGGGTCTGATCGGATCTGATCAGATCTGATCAGGGGTCTGATCGGATCTGACCTGGGGTCTGATCAGATCTGATCTGATCTGATCTGGGGTCAGGTCAGATCTGACCTGGGGTCTGACCTGGGGTCTGATCTGGGGTCTGATCTGATCTGATCTGGGGTCAGGTCAGATCTGACCTGATCTGATCTGGGGTCTGATCAGATCTGATCTGGGGTCTGATCGGATCTGACCTGGGGTCTGATCTGATCTGGGGTCTGATCTGACCTGGGGTCTGATCTGATCTGATGTGGGGTCTGATCTGGGGTCAGGTCAGATCTGACCTGGGTTCTGATCTGATCTGACCTGGGGTCTGATCTGATCTGACCTGGGGTCTGATCAGATCTGACCTGGGGTCTGATCTGGGTCTGATCGGATCTGATCTGATCTGGGGTCTGATTGGATCTGATCTGGGTCTGATCGGATCTGAACTGGGGTCTGATCGGATCTGATCTGGGGTCTGATCGGATCTGATCTGATCTGGGGTCTGATTGGATCTGACCTGGGGTCTGATCAGATCTGATCTGGGGTCAGGTCAGATCTGACCTGGGGTCTGATCGGATCTGACCTGGGGTCTGATCAGATCTGATCTGGGGTCAGATCTGATCTGGGGTCAGGTCAGATCTGATCTGGGGTCTGATCTGATCTGGGGTCAGATCTGATCTGGGGTCAGGTCAGATCTGATCTGGGGTCTGATCTGATCTGATCTGGGGTCTGATCTGATCTGGGGTCTGATCAGATCTGACCTGGGGTCTGATCTGATCTGATCTGGGGTCAGATAACGGAGCGGGAACAGAAGCTCTACCAAAAATAAGATGTCCGAGGAAACCCCAGGTTGAAGGTCAGCGAGAGGTGTGTGGTGAAGATCGATCATGGCTATGGATCAGACCCAGACCCCCGGCAGTATGGAATCAGGGTCTGATTAGATCTGATCTGGGGTCTGATCGGATCTGATCTGGGGTCTGATCAGATCTGATCTGGGGTCTGATCGGATCTGATCTGGGGTCTGATCAGATCTGACCTGGGGTCTGATCGGATCTGACCTGGGGTCTGATCAGATCTGATCTGGGGTCAGGTCAGATCTGATCTGATCTGGGGTCTGATCGGATCTGATCTGGGGTCTGGGGTCAGATCTGATCTGATCTGATCTGGGGTCAGGTCAGATCTAACCTGGGGTCTGATCTGGGGTCTGATCTGATCTGGGGTCTGATCGGATCTGACCTGGGGTCTGATCAGATCTGATCTGGGGTCTGATCGGATCTGACCTGGGGTCTGATCAGATCTGATCCGGGGTCTGATCGGATCTGATCAGATCTGATCTGGGGTCTGATCGGATCTGATCCGGGGTCTGATCGGATCTGATCAGATCTGATCAGGGGTCTGATCGGATCTGACCTGGGGTCTGATCAGATCTGATCTGATCTGATCTGGGGTCAGGTCAGATCTGACCTGGGGTCTGACCTGGGGTCTGATCTGGGGTCTGATCTGATCTGATCTGGGGTCAGGTCAGATCTGACCTGATCTGATCTGGGGTCTGATCGGATCTGATCTGGGGTCTGATCGGATCTGACCTGGGGTCTGATCAGATCTGATCTGATCTGATCTGGGGTCAGGTCAGATCTGATCTGGGGTCAGGTCAGATCTGACCTGATCTGATCTGGGGTCTGATCAGATCTGATCTGGGGTCTGATCGGATCTGATCTGGGGTCTGATCGGATCTGACCTGGGGTCAGGTCAGATCTGATCTGGGGTCAGGTCAAATCTGACCTGGGGTCTGATCAGATCTGATCTGATCTGGGGTCTGATCAGATCTGATCTGACCTGGGGTCTGATCAGATCTGATCTGGGGTCAGGTCAGATCTGACCTGGGGTCTGATCGGATCTGACCTGGGGTCTGATCAGATCCCAGTCAGGTCAGATCTGATCTGGGGTCTGATCAGATCTGATCTGACCTGGGGTCTGATCGGATCTGATCTGGGGTCAGATCTGATCTGATCTGGGGTCAGGTCAGATCTGATCTGGGGTCAGGTCAGATCTGACCTGGGGTCTGATCTGGGGTCTGATCGGATCTGATCTGGGGTCTGATCAGATCTGACCTGGGGTCTGATCAGATCTGATCTGGGGTGTGATCAGATCTGATCTGGGGTCTGATCGAATCTGATCTGACCTGGGGTCAGGTCGGATCTGACCTGGGTCTGATCTGGGGTCTGATCGGATCTGATCTGGGGTCTGATCAGATCTGACCTGGGGTCTGATCAGATCTGATCTGGGGTGTGATCAGATCTGATCTGGGGTCTGATCGAATCTGATCTGACCTGGGGTCAGGTCGGATCTGACCTGGGGTCTGATCTGGGGTCTAATCGGATCTGATCTGGGGTCTGATCGATCTGACCTGGGGTCTGATCAGATCTGATCTGGGGTCTGATCAGATCTGATCTGGGGTCTGATCGGATCTGATCTGATCTGATCTGGGGTCAGGTCGGATCTGACCTGGGGTCTGATCTGGGGTCTGATCGGATCTGATCTGGGGTCTGATCGGATCTGACCTGGGGTCTGATCAGATCTGATCTGATCTGATCTGGGGTCAGGTCAGATCTGGGGTCAGGTCAGATCTGACCTGGGGTCTGATCTAATCTGATCTGATCTGGGGTCAGATCTGACCTGGGGTCTGATCAGGTCTGACCTGGGGTCTGATCTGATCTGACCTGGGGTCTGATCTGGGGTCAGGTCAGATCTGACCTGGGGTCTGATCATATCTGGGGTCTGATCTGATCTGGGGTCTGATCAGATCTGATCTGGGTCAGGTCAGATCTGATCTGGGGTCTGATCGGATCTGACCTGGGGTCTGATCTGGTCTGATGGGGTCTGATCTGGGGTCTGATCGGATCTGATCTGATCTGATCTGGGGTCAGGTCAGATCTGACCTGGGGTCTGACCTGGGGTCTGATCTGGGGTCTGATCTGATCTGATCTGGGGTCAGATAACGGAGCGGGAACAGAAGCTCTACCAAAAATAAGATGTCCGAGGAAAACCCAGGTTGAAGGTCAGCGAGAGGTGTGTGGTGAAGATCGATCATGGCTATGGATCAGACCCCAGATCAGATCTGATGGGGGTCTGATCGGATCTGATCTGGGGTCTGATCTGATCTGATCTGGGTCAGGTCAGATCTGACCTGGGGTCTGATCTGGGGTCAGATCGGATCTGATCTGGGGTCTGATCGGATCTGACCTGGGGTCTGATCAGATCTGATCTGGGGTCTGATCGGATCTGACCTGGGGTCTGATCGGATCTGACCTGGGGTCTGATCAGATCTGATCTGATCTGATCTGGGGTCAGGTCAGATCTGACCTGATCTGATCTGGGGTCAGGTCAGATCTGATCTGGGTCTGATCGGATCTGATCAGGGGTCTGATCGGATCTGACCTGGGGTCTGATCAGATCTGATCTGGGGTCTGATCGGATCTGACCTGGGGTCTGATCGGATCTGACCTGGGGTCTGATCAGATCTGATCTGATCTGATCTGGGGTCAGGTCAGATCTGACCTGATCTGATCTGGGGTCAGGTCAGATCTGATCTGGGGTCTGATCGGATCTGATCAGGGGTCTGATCGGATCTGACCTGGGGTCTGATCAGATCTGATCTGATCTGATCTGGGGTCAGGTCAGATCTGACCTGGGGTCTGACCTGGGGTCTGATCTGGGGTCTGATCTGATCTGATCTGGGGTCTGATCGGATCTGATCTGGGGTCTGATCGGATCTGACCTGGGGTCTGATCAGATCTGATCTGATCTGATCTGGGGTCAGGTCAGATCTGACCTGATCTGATCTGGGGTCAGGTCAGATCTGATCTGGGGTCTGATCGGATCTGATCAGGGGTCTGATCGGATCTGACCTGGGGTCTGATCAGATCTGATCTGATCTGATCTGGGGTCAGGTCGGATCTGATCTGGGGTCTGATCGGATCTGATCTGACCTGGGGTCAGGTCAGATCTGACCTGGGGTCTGATCGGATCTGATCTGATCTGATCTGGGGTCAGGTCGGATCTGACCTGGGGTCTGATCTGGGGTCTGATCGGATCTGATCTGGGGTCTGATCGGATCTGATCTGGGGTCTGATCAGATCTGATCTGATCTGATCTGGGGTCAGGTCAGATCTGGGGTCAGGTCAGATCTGACCTGGGGTCTGATCTAATCTGATCTGATGTGGGGTCAGATCTGACCTGGGGTCTGATCAGGTCTGACCTGGGGTCTGATCTGATCTGACCTGGGGTCTGATCTGGGGTCAGGTCAGATCTGACCTGGGGTCTGATCAGATCTGGGGTCTGATCTGATCTGGGTCTGATCAGATCTGATCTGGGTCAGGTCAGATCTGATCTGGGGTCTGATCGGATCTGACCTGGGGTCTGATCTGGTCTGATGTGGGGTCTGATCTGGGGTCTGATCGGATCTGACCTGGGGTCTGATCAGATCTGATTTGGGGGTCAGGTCAGATCTGATCTGATCTGATCTGGGGTCAGGTCAGATCTGACCTGGGGTCTGACCTGGGGTCTGATCTGGGGTCTGATCTGATCTGATCTGGGGTCAGATAACGGAGCGGGAACAGAAGCTCTACCAAAAATAAGATGTCCGAGGAAAACCCAGGTTGAAGGTCAGCGAGAGGTGTGTGGTGAAGATCGATCATGGCTATGGATCAGACCCCAGATCAGATCTGATGGGGGTCTGATCGGATCTGATCTGGGGTCTGATCTGATCTGATCTGGGGTCAGGTCAGATCTGACCTGGGGTCTGATCTGGGGTCAGATCGGATCTGATCTGGGGTCTGATCGGATCTGACCTGGGGTCTGATCGGATCTGACCTGGGGTCTGATCAGATCTGATCGGATCTGATCTGGGGTCTGATCGGATCTGACCTGGGGTCTGATCAGATCTGATCGGATCTGATCTGGGGTCTGATCGGATCTGACCTGGGGTCTGATCAGATCAGGTCAGATCTGACCTGACCCCAGATCAGATCTGACCTGATCTGATCTGGGGTCAGGTCAGATCTGATCTGGGGTCTGATCGGATCTGATCAGGGGTCTGATCGGATCTGACCTGGGGTCTGATCAGATCTGATCTGATCTGATCTGGGGTCAGGTCAGATCTGACCTGGGGTCTGACCTGGGGTCTGATCTGGGGTCTGATCTGATCTGATCTGGGGTCAGGTCAGATCTGACCTGATCTGATCTGGGGTCTGATCGGATCTGATCTGGGGTCTGATCGGATCTGACCTGGGGTCTGATCAGATCTGATCTGATCTGATCTGGGGTCAGGTCAGATCTGATCTGGGGTCAGGTCAGATCTGACCTGATCTGATCTGGGGTCTGATCAGATCTGATCTGGGGTCTGATCGGATCTGATCTGGGGTCTGATCGGATCTGATCTGGGGTCTGATCAGATCTGATCTGATCTGGGGTCTGATCGGATCTGACCTGGGGTCAGGTCAGATCTGATCTGGGGTCAGGTCAAATCTGACCTGGGGTCTGATCAGATCTGATCTGATCTGGGGTCTGATCAGATCAGATCTGATCTGGGGTCAGGTCAGATCTGACCTGGGGTCTGATCGGATCTGACCTGGGGTCTGATCGGATCTGATCTGGGGTCAGATCTGATCTGATCTGGGGTCAGGTCAGATCTGATCTGGGGTCAGGTCAGATCTGACCTGGGGTCTGATCAGGGGTCTGATCGGATCTGACCTGGGGTCTGATCGGATCTGACCTGGGGTCTGACCTGGGGTCTGATCTGGGGTCTGATCTGATCTGATCTGGGGTCAGATAACGGAGCGGGAACAGAAGCTCTACCAAAAATAAGATGTCCGAGGAAAACCCAGGTTGAAGGTCAGCGAGAGGTGTTTGGTGAAGATCGATCATGGCTATGGATCAGACCCCAGATCAGATCTGATGGGGGTCTGATCGGATCTGATCTGGGGTCTGATCTGATCTGATCTGGGGTCAGGTCAGATCTGACCTGGGGTCTGATCTGGGGTCAGATCGATCTGATCTGGGGTCTGATCGGATCTGACCTGGGGTCTGATCAGATCTGATCTGGGGTCTGATCAGATCTGATCTGATCTGATCTGGGGTCAGGTCAGATCTGATCTGGGGTCAGGTCAGATCTGACCTGATCTGATCTGGGGTCTGATCAGATCTGATCTGGGGTCTGATCGGATCTGATCTGGGGTCTGATCGGATCTGATCTGGGGTCTGATCAGATCTGATCTGATCTGGGGTCTGATCGGATCTGACCTGGGGTCAGGTCAGATCTGATCTGGGGTCAGGTCAAATCTGACCTGGGGTCTGATCAGATCTGATCTGATCTGGGGTCAGGTCAGATCTGATCTGATCTGGGGTCAGGTCAGATCTGATCTGGGGTCTGATCGGATCTGATCTGGGGTCTGATCGGATCTGATCTGGGGTCTGATCAGATCTGATCTGATCTGGGGTCTGATCGGATCTGACCTGGGGTCAGGTCAGATCTGATCTGGGGTCAGGTCAAATCTGACCTGGGGTCTGATCAGATCTGATCTGATCTGGGGTCAGGTCAGATCTGATCTGATCTGGGGTCAGGTCAGATCTGACCTGGGGTCTGATCATATCTGGGGTCTGATCTGATCTGGGGTCTGATCAGATCTGATCTGGGGTCAGGTCAGATCTGATCTGGGGTCTGATCGGATCTGACCTGGGGTCTGATCTGGTCTGATGTGGGGTCTGATCTGGGGTCTGATCGGATCTGATCTGATCTGATCTGGGGTCAGGTCAGATCTGACCTGGGGTCTGACCTGGGGTCTGATCTGGGGTCTGATCTGATCTGATCTGGGGTCAGATAACGGAGCGGGAACAGAAGCTCTACCAAAAATAAGATGTCCGAGGAAAACCCAGGTTGAAGGTCAGCGAGAGGTGTGTGGTGAAGATCGATCATGGCTATGGATCAGACCCCAGATCAGATCTGATGGGGGTCTGATCGGATCTGATCTGGGGTCTGATCTGATCTGATCTGGGGTCAGGTCAGATCTGACCTGGGTCTGATCTGGGGTCAGATCGGATCTGATCTGGGGTCTGATCGGATCTGACCTGGGGTCTGATCAGATCTGATCTGGGGTCTGATCGGATCTGACCTGGGGTCTGATCGGATCTGACCTGGGGTCTGATCAGATCTGATCTGATCTGATCTGGGGTCAGGTCAGATCTGACCTGATCTGATCTGGGGTCAGGTCAGATCTGATCTGGGATCTGATCGGATCTGATCAGGGGTCTGATCGGATCTGACCTGGGGTCTGATCAGATCTGACCTGGGGTCTGATCAGATCTGATCTGATCTGATCTGGGGTCAGGTCAGATCTGACCTGGGGTCTGACCTGGGGTCTGATCTGGGGTCTGATCTGATCTGATCTGGGGTCTGATCGGATCTGATCTGGGGTCTGATCGGATCTGACCTGGGGTCTGATCAGATCTGATCTGATCTGATCTGGGGTCAGGTCAGATCTGATCTGGGGTCAGGTCAAATCTGACCTGGGGTCTTATCAGATCTGATCTGATCTGGGGTCTGATCAGATCTGATCTGATCTGGGGTCTGATCAGATCTGATCTGGGGTCAGGTCAGATCTGACCTGGGGTCTGATCGATCTGACCTGGGGTCTGATCAGATCTGATCTGGGGTCTGACCTGGGGTCTGATCTGGGGTCTTATCGGATCGGATCTGGGGTCTGATCGGATCTGATCTGGGGTCTGATCGGATCTGATCTGGGGTCTGATCGGATCTGATCTGGGGTCTGATCGGATCTGATCTGACCTGGGGTCAGGTCAGATCTGACCTGGGGTCTGATCGGATCTGATCTGGGGTCAGATCTGATCTGATCTGGGGTCAGGTCAGATCTGATCTGATCTGATCTGGGGTCAGGTCGGATCTGACCTGGGGTCTGATCTGGGGTCTGATCGGATCTGATCTGGGTCAGTCAGATCTGACCTGGGGTCTGATCGGATCTGATCTGGGGTCAGATCTGATCTGATCTGGGGTCAGGTCAGATCTGATCTGATCTGATCTGGGGTCAGGTCGGATCTGACCTGGGGTCTGATCTGGGGTCTGATCGGATCTGATCTGGGGTCTGATCGGATCTGACCTGGGGTCTGATCAGATCTGATCTGGGGTCTGATCAGATCTGATCTGGGGTCTGATCGGATCTGATCTGACCTGGGGTCAGGTCAGATCTGACCTGGGGTCTGATCGGATCTGATCTGGGGTCAGATCTGATCTGATCTGGGGTCAGGTCAGATCTGATCTGATCTGATCTGGGGTCAGGTCGGATCTGACCTGGGGTCTGATCTGGGGTCTGATCGGATCTGATCTGGGGTCTGATCGGATCTGACCTGGGGTCTGATCAGATCTGACCTGGGGTCTGATCTGATCTGACCTGGGGTGATCTGGGGTCAGGTCAGATCTGACCTGGGGTCTGATCAGATCTGGGGTCTGATCTGATCTGGGGTCTGATCGGATCTGACCTGGGGTCTGATCAGATCTGACCTGGGGTCTGATCTGATCTGACCTGGGGTCTGATCTGATCTGACCTGGGGTCTGATCTGGGGTCAGGTCAGATCTGACCTGGGGTCTGATCAGATCTGGGTCTGATCTGATCTGGGGTCTGATCAGATCTGATCTGGGGTCAGGTCAGATCTGACCTGGGGTCTGATCGGATCTGATCTGGGGTCAGATCTGATCTGATCTGGGGTCAGGTCAGATCTGATCTGATCTGATCTGGGGTCAGGTCGGATCTGACCTGGGGTCTGATCTGGGGTCTGATCGGATCTGATCTGGGGTCTGATCGGATCTGACCTGGGGTCTGATCAGATCTGACCTGGGGTCTGATCTGATCTGACCTGGGGTCTGATCTGGGGTCAGGTCAGATCTGACCTGGGGTCTGATCAGATCTGGGGTCTGATCTGATCTGGGGTCTGATCAGATCTGATCTGGGGTCAGGTCAGATCTGATCTGGGGTCTGATCGGATCTGACCTGGGGTCTGATCTGGTCTGATGTGGGGTCTGATCTGGGGTCTGATCGGATCTGACCTGGGGTCTGATCAGATCTGATTTGGGGTCAGGTCAGATCTGATCTGATCTGATCTGATCTGGGGTCAGGTCGGATCTGACCTGGGGTCTGATCTGGGGTCTGATCGGATCTGATCTGGGGTCTGATCGGATCTGACCTGGGGTCTGATCAGATCTGATCTGGGGTCTGATCAGATCTGATCTGGGGTCTGATCGGATCTGATCTGGGGTCTGATCAGATCTGATCTGATCTGATCTGGGGTCAGGTCAGATCTGGGGTCAGGTCAGATCTGACCTGGGGTCTGATCTAATCTGATCTGATCTGGGGTCAGATCTGACCTGGGGTCTGATCAGTCTGACCTGGGGTCTGATCTGATCTGACCTGGGGTCTGATCTGGGTCAGGTCAGATCTGACCTGGGGTCTGATCAGATCTGGGGTCTGATCTGATCTGGGGTCTGATCAGATCTGATCTGGGGTCAGGTCAGATCCGATCTGGGGTCTGATCGGATCTGACCTGGGGTCTGATCTGGTCTGATGTGGGGTCTGATCTGGGGTCTGATCGGATCTGACCTGGGGTCTGATCAGATCTGATTTGGGTCAGGTCAGATCTGATCTGATCTGATCTGATCTGGGGTCAGGTCGGATCTGACCTGGGGTCTGATCTGGGGTCTGATCGGATCTGATCTGGGGTCTGATCGGATCTGACCTGGGGTCTGATCAGATCTGATCTGGGGTCTGATCAGATCTGATCTGGGGTCAGGTCAGATCTGATCTGATCTGATCTGATCTGGGGTCAGGTCGGATCTGACCTGGGGTCTGATCTGGGGTCTGATCGGATCTGATCTGGGGTCTGATCGGATCTGACCTGGGGTCTGATCAGATCTGATCTGGGGTCTGATCAGATCTGATCTGGGGTCTGATCGGATCTGATCTGGGGTCTGATCAGATCTGATCTGATCTGATCTGGGGTCAGGTCAGATCTGACCTGGGGTCTGATCTGGGGTCTGATCGGATCTGATCTGGGGTCTGATCGGATCTGACCTGGGGTCTGATCAGATCTGATCTGGGGTCTGATCAGATCTGATCTGGGGTCTGATCGGATCTGATCTGGGGTCTGATCAGATCTGATCTGATCTGATCTGGGGTCAGGTCAGATCTGACCTGGGGTCTGATCAGATCTGGGGTCTGATCTGATCTGGGGTCTGATCAGATCTGACCTGGGGTCTGATCTGATCTGACCTGGGGTCTGATCTGGGGTCAGGTCAGATCTGACCTGGGGTCTGATCAGATCTGGGGTCTGATCTGATCTGGGGTCTGATCAGATCTGATCTGGGGTCAGGTCAGATCTGATCTGGGGTCTGATCGGATCTGACCTGGGGTCTGATCTGGTCTGATGTGGGGTCTGATCTGGGGTCTGATCGGATCTGACCTGGGGTCTGATCAGATCTGATTTGGGGTCAGGTCAGATCTGATCGGATCTGACCTGGGTCTGATCGGATCTGACCTGGGTCTGATCAGATCTGATCGGATCTGATCTGGGGTCTGATCGGATCTGATCAGGGGTCTGATCGGATCTGACCTGGGGTCTGATCAGATCTGATCTGATCTGATCTGGGGTCAGGTCAGATCTGACCTGGGGTCTGACCTGGGGTCTGATCTGGGGTCTGATCTGATCTGATCTGGGGTCAGGTCAGATCTGACCTGATCTGATCTGGGGTCTGATCGGATCTGATCTGGGGTCTGATCGGATCTGACCTGGGGTCTGATCAGATCTGATCTGATCTGATCTGGGGTCAGGTCAGATCTGATCTGGGGTCAGGTCAGATCTGACCTGATCTGATCTGGGGTCTGATCAGATCTGATCTGGGGTCTGATCGGATCTGATCTGGGGTCTGATCGGATCTGATCTGGGGTCTGATCAGATCTGATCTGATCTGGGGTCTGATCGGATCTGACCTGGGGTCAGGTCAGATCTGATCTGGGGTCAGGTCAAATCTGACCTGGGGTCTGATCAGATCTGATCTGATCTGGGGTCTGATCAGATCTGATCTGATCTGGGGTCTGATCAGATCTGATCTGATCTGGGGTCTGATCGGATCTGATCTGGGGTCTGATCAGATCTGATCTGGGGTCAGGTCAGATCTGACCTGGGGTCTGATCGGATCTGACCTGGGGTCTGATCGGATCTGATCTGGGGTCAGATCTGATCTGATCTGGGGTCAGGTCAGATCTGATCTGGGGTCAGGTCAGATCTGACCTGGGGTCTGATCTGGGGTCTGATCGGATCTGAACTGGGGTCTGATCAGATCTGACCTGGGGTCTGATCAGATCTGATCTGGGGTCTGATCGGATCTGATCTGGGGTCTGATCGGATCTGATCTGGGGTCTGATCAGATCTGATCTGGGGTCTGATCGGATCTGAACTGGGGTCTGATCAGATCTGACCTGGGGTCTGATCAGATCTGACCTGGGGTCTGATCGGATCTGACCTGGGGTCTGATCAGATCCCAGTCAGGTCAGATCTGATCTGGGGTCAGGTCAGATCTGATCTGATCTGATCTGGGGTCAGGTCGGATCTGACCTGGGGCCTTATCTGGGGTCTGATCGGATCTGACCTGGGGTCTGATCAGATCCCAGTCAGGTCAGATCTGATCTGGGGTCAGGTCAGATCTGATCTGATCTGATCTGGGGTCAGGTCGGATCTGACCTGGGGTCTTATCTGGGGTCTGATCGGATCTGATCTGGGGTCTGATCGGATCTGACCTGGGGTCTGATCAGATCTGATCTGGGGTCTGATCAGATCTGATCTGGGGTCAGGTCAGATCTGACCTGGGGTCTGATCTGATCTGATCTGGGGTCAGGTCAGATCTGGGTCAGGTCAGATCTGACCTGGGGTCTGATCTAACCTGATCTGATCTGGGGTCAGATCTGACCTGGGGTCTGATCAGGTCTGACCTGGGGTCTGATCTGATCTGACCTGGGTCTGATCTGGGGTCAGGTCAGATCTGACCTGGGGTCTGATCAGATCTGGGGTCTGATCTGATCTGGGGTCTGATCAGATCTGATCTGGGGTCAGGTCAGATCTGATCTGGGGTCTGATCGGATCTGACCTGGGGTCTGATCTGGTCTGATGTGGGGTCTGATCTGGGGTCTGATCGGATCTGACCTGGGGTCTGATCAGATCTGATTTGGGGTCAGGTCAGATCTGATCTGGGGTCTGATCAGATCTGATCTGGGGTCTGATCGGATCTGACCTGGGGTCTGATCAGATCTGATTTGGGGTCTGATCGGATCTGACCTGGGGTCTGATCAGATCTGATTTGGGGTCAGGTCAGATCTGATCTGATCTGATCTGGGGTCAGGTCAGATCTGACCTGGGGTCAGATCAGATCTGATCTGGGGTCTGATCGGATCTGACCTGGGGTCTGATCAGATCTGATTTGGGGTCAGGTCAGATCTGATCTGATCTGATCTGGGGTCAGGTCAGATCTGACCTGGGGTCAGATAACGGAGCGGGACAGAAGCTCTAAGCTCTACCAAAATAAGATGTCCGAGGAAAACCCAGGTTGAAGGTCAGCTAGAGGTGTGTGGTGAAGATCGATCATGGCTATGGATCAGACCCCAGATCAGATCTGATGGGGGTCTGATCGGATCTGATCTGGGGTCTGATCTGATCTGATCTGGGGTCAGGTCAGATCTGACCTGGGGTCTGATCAGATCTGATCTGGGGTCTGATCGGATCTGACCTGGGGTCTGATCGGATCTGACCTGGGGTCTGATCAGATCTGATCTGATCTGATCTGGGGTCTGATCGGATCTGATCTGGGGTCTGATCGGATCTGATCTGGGGTCTGATCAGATCTGATCTGATCTGATCTGGGGTCAGGTCAGATCTGATCTGGGGTCAGGTCAGATCTGACCTGATCTGATCTGGGGTCAGGTCAGATCTGATCTGGGTCTGATCGGATCTGATCAGGGTCTGATCGGATCTGACCTGGGGTCTGATCAGATCTGATCTGATCTGATCTGGGGTCAGGTCAGATCTGACCTGGGGTCTGACCTGGGGTCTGATCTGGGGTCTGATCTGATCTGATCTGGGGTCAGGTCAGATCTGACCTGATCTGATCTGGGGTCTGATCGGATCTGATCTGGGGTCTGATCGGATCTGACCTGGGGTCTGATCAGATCTGATCTGATCTGATCTGGGGTCAGGTCAGATCTGATCTGGGGTCAGGTCAGATCTGACCTGATCTGATCTGGGGTCTGATCAGATCTGATCTGGGGTCTGATCGGATCTGATCTGGGGTCTGATCGGATCTGATCTGGGGTCTGATCAGATCTGATCTGATCTGGGGTCTGATCGGATCTGACCTGGGGTCAGGTCAGATCTGATCTGGGGTCAGGTCAAATCTGACCTGGGTCTGATCAGATCTGATCTGATCTGATCTGGGGTCTGATCGGATCTGATCTGGGGTCTGATCGGATCTGATCTGGGGTCTGATCAGATCTGATCTGATCTGATCTGGGGTCAGGTCAGATCTGATCTGGGGTCAGGTCAGATCTGACCTGATCTGATCTGGGGTCAGGTCAGATCTGATCTGGGGTCTGATCGGATCTGATCAGGGGTCTGATCGGATCTGACCTGGGGTCTGATCAGATCTGATCTGATCTGATCTGGGGTCAGGTCAGATCTGACCTGGGGTCTGACCTGGGGTCTGATCTGGGGTCTGATCTGATCTGATCTGGGGTCAGGTCAGATCTGACCTGATCTGATCTGGGGTCTGATCGGATCTGATCTGGGGTCTGATCGGATCTGACCTGGGGTCTGATCAGATCTGATCTGATCTGATCTGGGGTCAGGTCAGATCTGATCTGGGGTCAGGTCAGATCTGACCTGATCTGATCTGGGGTCTGATCAGATCTGATCTGGGGTCTGATCGGATCTGATCTGGGGTCTGATCGGATCTGATCTGGGGTCTGATCAGATCTGATCTGATCTGGGGTCTGATCGGATCTGACCTGGGGTCAGGTCAGATCTGATCTGGGGTCAGGTCAAATCTGACCTGGGGTCTGATCAGATCTGATCTGATCTGGGGTCTGATCAGATCTGATCTGATCTGGGGTCTGATCGGATCTGATCTGGGGTCTGATCTGATCTGATCTGGGGTCAGGTCAGATCTGACCTGGGGTCTGATCTGGGGTCAGATCGGATCTGATCTGGGGTCTGATCGGATCTGACCTGGGGTCTGATCAGATCTGATCTGGGGTCTGATCGGATCTGACCTGGGGTCTGATCAGATCTGATCTGGGGTCTGATCGGATCTGATCAGATCTGATCTGGGGTCTGATCGGATCTGATCTGGGGTCTGATCGGATCTGACCTGGGTCTGATCAGATCTGATCTGATCTGATCTGGGGTCAGGTCAGATCTGACCTGGGGTCTGACCTGGGGTCTGATCTGGGGTCTGATCTGATCTGATCTGGGGTCAGGTCAGATCTGACCTGATCTGATCTGGGGTCTGATCGGATCTGATCTGGGGTCTGATCGGATCTGACCTGGGGTCTGATCAGATCTGATCTGATCTGATCTGGGGTCTGATCAGATCTGATCTGGGGTCTGATCGGATCTGACCTGGGGTCTGATCAGATCTGATCGGATCTGATCTGGGGTCTGATCGGATCTGATCTGGGGTCTGATCGGATCTGATCTGATCTGGGGTCTGATTGGATCTGATCTGATCTGGGGTCTGATCGGATCTGACCTGGGGTCTGATCGGATCTGATCTGGGGTCTGATCGGATCTGATCTGGGTCTGATCAGATCTGATCTGGGGTCTGATCCATAGCCATGATAGATCTTCACCACACACCTCTCGCTGACCTTCAACCTGGGTTTTCCTCGGACATCTTATTTTTGGTAGAGCTTCTGTTCCCGCTCCGTTATAGATATATATATCTATATAGATAGGTAGATATATAGATCAGATCAGATATATAGATCTATATATCTATATAGATATATAGATATATAGATCTATATAGATAGGTAGATATATAGATTCCTGTTGCATCTTCACTAAAGTTCTAGATCTGCCTCCACCGTCTTTAGCTCTAGCAGCGCTAATCAAAGCTGCTCCTTCCTTCCTGAATCATCAGATCAGTGGGCAAAACCTCCAAAACAGGCCTCCACCGTGAAGAGGGATAAATGAAAACAAGAGATCAATTCCACAGGCAGGCCAAAGTCTAACCCCCCCCCCCCCCCTTCCCTGTTGGAATCTCTCGAGTGATTATGACACAACGCCAGAGGAAGCTACGCCAGAGGAAGCTACGCTAAAAGACCAAGCAGCCGCTCACGTTAAAGCGCAGGACACCAAGTCGGACCATGAGGCGCGCCGCTTTCCTGTTGCTGACCCTTGTGCCCCTGGTCACCAGTGCTGCTCCGGACGGCTGCGAGCACCAGCTGACGCCCATAACGATCAGCGATGAAGACGTGAGTACAGGCAGCAGCAGTATGGAATCAGGCAACAGCAGTATGGAATCAGGCAGCGGCAGTATGGAATCAGGGAGTAGCAGAAAGGAATCAGGCAGCGGCAGTATGGAATCAGGGAGTAACAGTATGGAATCAGGGAGTAACAGTATGGATCAGGGAGTACAGTATGGAATCAGGGAGTAGCAGTATGGAATCAGGCAGCAGTATGGAATCAGGCAGCGGCAGTATGGAATCAGGCGCGGGGGTATGGAATCAGGGAGTAGCAGTATGGAATCAGGCAGCAGTATGGAATCAGGGAGTAGCAGTATGGAATCAGGCAGCAGTATGGAATCAGGCAGCGGCAGTATGGAATCAGGCAGCAGCGGTATGGAATCAGGCAGCGGCAGTATGGAATCAGGGAGTAGCAGTATGGAATCAGGCAGCAGTATGGAATCAGGCAGCGGCAGTATGGAATCAGGCAGCGGCAGTATGGAATCAGGCAGCGGCAGTATGGAATCAGGGAGTAGCAGTATGGAATCAGGCAGCGGCAGTATGGAATCAGGCAGCGGCAGTATGGAATCAGGCAGCGGCAGTATGGAAGCAGCAGCAGTATGGAATCAGCAGCAGTATGGAATCAGGCAGCAGCGGTATGGAATCAGGCAGCGGCGGTATGGAATCAGCAGCAGTATGGAATCAGGCAGCGGCGGTATGGAATCAGGCAGCGGCAGTATGGAATCAGGCAGCGGCGGTATGGAATCAGGCAGCGGTATGCAATCAGGCAGCGGTATGGAATCAGGCAGCAGTATGGAATCAGGCAGCAGTATGCAATCAGGCAGCGGCGGTATGGAATCAGGCAGCAGTATGGAATCAGGCAGCAGTATGGAATCAGGGCTCATGGACCAACACAACATTGATCATTAAAGGGAACACAGTGCTGATGTTACGTTTCACCCGTGCATCTTTGGCTGTCCGTGCGCTCCAGATGTTGGGGAAGTGGTTGTACATCGGGGGAAGCTCAGACATTCCCGGAAGCCGCTCCCTCGCCTATTTGATGAGCAGCGTGTGGCTGAACATCACTGCAACCAGCCAGAGCAACGTCCTCAGGATCTTACAGACTCAGAGAATGTACAGTCACACAATCGTCGCCATGGTGACCCAGAATCCTTTCACTGACAAACAGAATTTGGTCTTCAAATCAGAATTTATCACTCAGTTGTTGTTGTGCAGAATTTAATTTATTATTTTATTAATGTTTACTGTACAAGTGGTGTTTTAACTTTATTTTATGTTTGAATGTTTCTGGCAACTTTTCCCAACTCTGTCAGAGAATAGTGGTGTAAAAGGGATGGAGGGATGGTGGAGGGAGGGATGATGGAGAGATGATGGAGGGAGGGATGGTGGAGGGATGATGGAGGGATGGATGGATGGTGGAGGGATGGTGGAGGGATGATGGAGGGATGGATGGATGTGGAGGGATGATGGAGGGATGGATGGAGGTGGAGGGATGGTGGAGGCTTCTGGAGGGCTGGATGGCTGGTGGGGGATGGTGGAGGGATGATGGAGGATGGATGGATGGTGGAGGGATGATGGAGGGATGGATGGATGGAGGGAGGGCTGATGGAGGGAGGGATGGATTGGAGGGATGGGTGAGGGATGATGGAGGGAGGGATGGTGGAGGGATGATGGAGGGATCTTCTCCGTTTTTCCTCAACAGATCTGGAAAATGTTCCAGTTTAATCTACGACGTGAAGTTTGAGAACAGCTCAATGCTGATTGGTGGGTGAGCGGCATTATTGGTCTCCGGGCACAGACGTGCACGTAAACGCTTGCTTTTGCTTGTTTGCTTGTTTGTTTGTTTGTTTGTTTGTTTGCTGCTTGCTTGCTTGCTTGCAGAGGAACCTTTCTACCTTAAAGAGGTTTACCTCCCGACCGACTGCTCCGACTGCCTGCTGGTTTATGAGGACGTGGCGTCTGGAGGAGACACCTTCAGCAGCCTTCTGCTCTTCAGTAGGACGCGTCCACGTCTGCAGCTGCTCTGTCTCTCGCTGGACGTGAGATTCCAACCTCTGACCTCTGGAATTACAGGCAGGAGAAGGAACGTCTCGGACGCTGCGATGGACGACCTCAAGGGAAAAGCCGAGTGTCTCGGGATGCCTTCGCCAATAATGGTGGACGCAAAATCCGGTGAGAGGAGAGGAGCCGGAGGCTGAAGGTGGCACGGTGCCGTGCGCACGTTTGCTGATGTGTCCCTGATACGTGTGCACAGACCTCTGCCCGGAGGACGTCCCCCCCTCGGAGGGGCTCAGCGCCCTGAACTCCATATTTGAGGCCAAGATGGGGCATCACGTAGCGAGACTTCTGGACGCGCTCTTTGACGCCCTTGTGAACTGAACGATGAAGACGTTTGAGCCACGTTTGTACTCAGTTTTGTAGGAGGATCATTACAGCAGAAAATAGTGATCATTTATTCTGTCGTGATCTTTTTGATTAAAAATGGAATCATCACGTAGCATTTTGTTAGTTTTACACATTCCTGATGACCCTCGCCACCCACCCACCTGACCACACTGTGTGTGTGGTGTGGTGTGTGTCTGTGTGTGTGTGTGTGTGTGTGTGTGTGTGTCTGTGAGCAACACACACTCATCTCAGTAAGAATGAGAACAAAGAGTCAAAAGTTGGTGGGTTTTGGACGTCACTGTTTATCTTAATTATCTTTCCAGCAGGATTGCAACACATATGTAAATACAGGACTCCCCCCTCCTGCCCCCCCCCCCACTGTCCTCTCTCTCTCTCTCTCTTCCCTCTCTCTCTCTCTCTCTTGTCCCCCCTCCTCTCTTCTCCTCTCTCTCTTGTCCCCCTCCTCTCTCTCTCTCTCTCCTCTCTCTCTTCCCCCCCTCCTCTCTCTCTCTCTCTCTCTCGTCCCCCTCTCTCTCTCTCTCTCTCCTCTCTCTTGCCCCCCTCCTCTTTCCTCTCTCTCTCTCTCTTTTGCCCCCTCTCTCTCTTGCCCCCCCCTCTCTCTCTTGTCCCCCCCCCCCTCCTCTCTCTCTCTCTCTCATCTTTTCCCCCCCCGTCCTCTCTCTCTCTCTCTTGTCCCCCCTCCTCTCTTCCCTCTCTCTCTCTTGTTCCCCCCCTCCTCTCTCTCTCCTTGTCCCCGCTTCCTCCTCTCTCTCTCTCTCCTCCTCTCTCTCCTCTCCTTGTCCCCCCTCCTCTCTCCCTCCCCCCTCCTCTCTCTCTCTCTTGTCCCCCCTCCTCTCTCTCTCTCCCTCTCTTGTCCCCCCTCCTCTCTCTCTCTCTCTCTCCCTCTCTCTCTCTCTCTCTTGTCCCCCTCCTCCTCTCTCCCTCTCCCCCCTCCTCTCTCTCTCTCTCTCTCTTGTCCCCCCTCCTCTCTCTCTCTCTCTCTCTTGTCCCCCCTCCCTCTCTCCTCCTCTCCCCCCCTCCTCTCCTCTCCTCTGTCCCCCCTCCTCTCCCTCTCTCTCTCTCTTGTCCCCCCTCCTCTCCTCTCTCTCTCTCTCTCTTGTCCCCCCCTCCTCTCTCTCAACGATGAAGACGTTTGAGACACGTTTGTACTCAGTTTTGTAGGAGGATTTTACAGCAGAAAATAGTGATCATTTATTCTGTCGTGATCTTTTTGATTAAAAATGGAATCATCACGTAGCATTTTGTTAGTTTTACACATTCCTGATGACCCTCGCCACCCACCCACCTGACACACTCTGTGTGTGTGTGTGTGTGTGTCTGTGTGTGTGTGTGTGTGTGTGTGTGTGTGTGTCTGTGAGCAACACACACTCATCTCAGTAAGAATGAGAACAAAGAGTCAAAAGTTGGTGGGTTTTGGACGTCACTGTTTATCTTAAATTATCTTTCCAGCAGGATTGCAACACATATGTAAATACAGGACTGAACCCCCCTGCCAAAAAAAAACTGTAGAGAGAGAGAGAGAAAGAGAGAGAGAGAGAGAGAGGGAAAAAAGAAGAGAGGAGAGAGAGAGAGGGGAAAAAGAAGAGAGAGAGAGAGGAGAGAGAGAGAGGGGAAAAAAAGAAGAGAGAGAGAGAGAGAGAGGGAAAAAAGAAGAGAGAGAGAGAGAAAAGAGAGGGGAAAAAAGAAGAGAGAGAGAGAGAGAGAGAGAAGAGAGGGGAAAAAGAAGAGAGAGAAAGAAAAAAGAAGAGAGAGAGGGGAAAAAAAGAGAGAGAGAGAGAGAGAGAGAGAGGGGAAAAAAAGAAGAGAGAGAGAGAGAGAGGGGAAAAAGAAGAGAGAGAGAGAAAGAGAGAGGGAAAAAAGAAGAGAAGAGAGAGAGGGGAAAAAAAGAAGAGAGAGAGAGAGAGAAAGAGAGAGAGAGAGGGAAAAAAGAAGAGAGAGAAAGAAAAAAGAAGAGAGAGAGAGAGGGAAAAAAGAAGAGAGAGAGAGAGAAGAGAGGGGAAAAAAAGAAGAGAGGAGAGAGAGAAAGAGAGAGAGAGAGAGAGGGGAAAAAAAGAAGAGAGAGAAAGAAAAACAGACTCTCTATTCTCTTGGGAAACAAGAATCTATAGAGAGAGAGACTTGAAAAAAAATCAGCTCTCAGAATCCCAAAAGATCTCTCTCTCTCTGTCCCCCCCTCCTCTCCCTCTCTCTCTCTCTTGTTCCCCCCTCCTCTCCTCTCCCTCTCTCTCTCTTGTCCCCCCTCCTCTCTCTCTCTCCTCTCTCTCCTTGTCCCCCCTCCTCTCTCTCCCTCCCCCCTCCTCTCTCTCTCTCCTCTCTCTCTCTCTTGTCCCCCCTCCTCTCTCTCTCTCCTCCCCCCCCCCTCATCTCTCTCTCTCTTGTCCCCCCCCCTCTCTCTCTCTGGGATGTTCCACCACACTTAGATGTGACACTGTGGTGGAACACATTCAGCATTGGGGTGCACTGCAGCAGAGAAACACAGATTTAAGTTGTCCTGGCAACCAGCAGCAATGCGGCTTCTCTGTGTGGCTGTGCTCAGCCTGCTGGCCGCTGCACGTGCGGCTCCAGTGCACGACTGTGCACGTCTGACCGAGCAGCTTGAGATACAAGAGCGAGACGAGGTGAGACACGTTTGTATTTTTCCTCACATTTCCCCGAAGGTGGCGTCGCGAGGCTGAGGGCACTGAGGGGGACGCTGTCTCCTTCAGGTCCTGGGCAGGTGGATCTCCATAGCAGAGAGCACAGACATCCCTGTGTCCAACGTGATGACAAGGATGTTCGTGGACAGCAGCTGGGTGAAACTTACAGCTGCCAATGAAAGCGATAGCATCCTCTTTTTCCAGGCTCTGAAAAGGTAACGCACACCTGGGACGGTCTGTAAAAGCCACTTGCAAGTGTCGGGGAACGTTTTCACATTTATCGTGTTTTACTCTCATTCGCGATGCTAAAGTCTGGGCCAGTGCTTCACCCTCCAGTACAACATGACCCTGACTAACAGCACGCTGTCCATGGGTGAGCGGCACTCTTGACCCGGCGACAAACATATTGACATCAACAGTTCTGGACTTTGCATCTTGTATTACAACAGTACCTTTCACAGCTTTTGCCATGTGTGCCCCCCCAGTGAAACCTTTAAAAGTGTCGGAGGTCCTGCTGAAAACCAGCTGCCCTGACTGCCTTGTCATCCACTCAAAATACCACAGGGAACGAAACTCCTACAGGGCTCTGCAGCTGCTGAGTAAGACCACATCATGGAGAACACCAACACTTGAATTTAGCTTTGTTAAGTAACTAATGCAACAATAAGTGAGTCCAAGAAAACAGCTGCAAGTTGAGGTTTGGTACAACGTTACCATGATGGGATAATAATAATAATGTTTCTATTTATTCACTTGAAGCGACAGTCCAATTAGTTGCATTCTAGAGTTTTATAAAATGTGAAGGAACATCTAGAAATTACATTCATCTGAAATAAACTGGAAACCACTCACATAATCCGCATCGATTATTTGTCTAAACGGTTCAAAGCGGCTGAAAGGTGGTGGGTGAATGGTGTTCTAGCTCAGTCACATTCCAGTCGTTTCCTTTAGGCATTTCTGTGATAAAGGGGAAACTCTGATCCTAAAGATGGCTGTCTTGACTGCTTCATCTTGTTGCTTCTTCTGCACCATTTTGTTGCATCTCTCAGGCAGGAGAAACAACATCAGCGCTGCTGAGATTTACGAATACAACAAACAGGTCCAGTGTCTGAACTTACCTCCTCCGGCTGTGCTGGACCCACAGAAAGGTATCGTGCACTGGTGTAGAACCTTCAACTGTTAGAGCTGAGCTTTAACTAGAGACAAGATGTTCTGATGTCCAGAGGAAGCAGGCTGAATGGTTCCACCTCTCTTCCCTGCAGCTCTCTGCCCAGAGGAGGCTCCGTCCCAGGACACCCAGGACAGAGATCTCTCCTCTGTGGTGAATGAAATGGGCCCTGAGCTGTTCAATGTCTTTGACAGTTTGATGAAGAAGGAAGATGGAGCTGATTCCTTAATGAAGTTGATCTACCACAGTTTGATAGGAGGAAAGGGAAACTAACTCCTTTGGAAAGACCTGGTTACAGTTGTGGTAGAGCCAAACCAATGAATGATGACCAATTTAATTCAAAAGCTTTGGATTAAATCCCCTTTAAAAAAGAAACAAAAAAGAATAGAAAAAGCATCCAGTTTACCAGCCACTCTGAAAACATGAATGTTTTCACATTAGTGATTGAGTGATACTCATATAATAATAAATAATAAGACAATTGATTGGTAATGTACCTTTCATCTGGTGATCTTAAAGTGCTACATGTTAAAGGCATAATGAAGCTTTAGAAACACGCAGCGATATCGTTTCAGCAGTCCAATGGCAGAGTTCAGGCTCTCTACAAGCCTCAGCTCGACAGGCCAGTAGGGAGAGATGTTTCCACTGAAGCATTCATGGCTGAGCAGCAGAATGGTCTCGTCGATCCGGGTACGATTGTGTGCTCGTATTTACGGACTCTCCTCGGGATCCTGGCAGCCGTTTCTCTACTTGTTGCAGCTTCTGGATGTACATGACAGGGTCCCTTATCCAACTTGTACAATGATAATTAAACAATGGAAAGCTGGAATTATCATGTAGAGTTAAAGCTTTGCATTTTACCTTGAAATAAAAATGAACTCAACAATGGATACGATGTGATCTAATCTTAATATAATTCATAAGTGATACACAGTGATAGTGCAGCTATGTTCCCACAGCTTTCACTACAGCAGAGTAGCTACTGGTCAGCAGCAGGAAAGCTCTTTATTAACATTAAATTAGAAAAGATTGTTCTTAAATGATAAATAGCAGATTTGGTGAAGCTGAAGCATCTTAGATGGCAAATATCCAACTGGCTGATAACGTCACCACATTCACGGAAAATAGTGAGCAGATTCGGAAACAGCCCTGTCATTGCTTCTCATCCCTGAAACGTATAGATGTAAAATATAGTCAACCTTTATAACCTTTATAGAAGAGCTAAAATTCCAGTTCCCAGAGCTCTCCTATGTTGCTCTATTTAAATTATAGCTACATTATTAATTCTAATACACAATACTACCTTATTTGACTTTCATTCTTTGAGTCAACTTTTCTGTAATATTTTATCAAGAGCCTGTACAACACTTGTGATTTTCGTACATTTGTCAATAAAACAACACAAAACAATAAAACTATGAGAAAATCCAAAGTATTCCAGGCTTTTCCGGTGACGTCATGTGACGTCGGCGGATGTTGACGTTTTGTTTCGGAGCTCGAGCCGCAGAGCGATGTGAACCCGGGACGAGCTGAGTTCCCTCCGGCCGTCTGCTCGCTGCTTTGTCGGGTTTTGTTCGTAGGCATCGCGTCTCTCCCGGTGTTTATTCCCGGGAAGCGCGGGGAGGCCGTGACGTGCCATGATGGAGGACTTTGATGAGATCTATGAAGAAGAGGAGGAGGAGGAAGAGGAGGACGAGGACCGGGCCGCGGAAGAGCAGCTCCTGAAATACGCTCCAGACCCAGTGGTGGTGCGAGGGTCTGGCCACGTCACTGTGTGAGTTTCTGGGGACGTTTGAGCCATCTTGAGGGTAATTTACGTACCGTGGAATACAGCCGACATGGGTAACTGGCTGCTAGCTGAGCTAGCCACCACTGGTGACCTAGTGCAGCCAGCTGGCTAACTAACTAGCATCGTGCTAACCCTCACGACGACAGTCATTTACGTTCTTAGAAAATACCTCACGGTTTTACACGGAGCGCTGTTGTTGTGAATCTGTTCGCTGACGTTGTCCCTATTATGGATATGACACTATTGTGACACACGATGAAATGGGAAACGGAGTTACCTCGTGTGTGTCGTTGGTGGTGATTCCGTTTCCGTTCCATTATTGTCACAACCTAAAGGGACATCGCTGTAAGAACGTGTGTGTAGACTGGTGAAAAGCCTGGCAGCAGGCTCCTCCAACCAGGCTCGGAGTGTGGATGGAAAATAGGACTGCTCATGTTCTGATTGCTTTCTTTTGTCGTTGCCATCAGATGTTGGGAACTGGTGACATTCTTTTCTGCTCGCTTGCAGGTTTGGACTCAGCAACAAATTTGAGCCAGAATTTCCTTCAGCACTTACAGGAAAGGTGAGTGTTGCATGTTGAAAACCAGCCAGGACATAGTGGGGGTTTTTGCAAGTATTTACATATTTATGTTATATTTTAAATGACATTTGTAGTACAATACTAAATCATATTTCAGTACATATTAGATTGACGTGCAGCCTGTATAAGACATTCAGTCAGTTCACCTTTCTGTGCACATCCTCAGGTGGCGCCAGAAGAATTTAAGGCCAGTATCAACCGTGTCAACAGCTGTCTGAGGAAGACGTTGCCAGTGAATGTGAGGTGGCTCCTGTGTGGCTGCCTCTGCTGCTGCTGCACCTTAGGCTTCAGCTTGTGGCCCGTCATCTGCCTCAGCAAGAGGGTGAGGTGGATCCACACGGTCACAGAACTGAATCTGTCGGTGCCAGAACAGGAAGAGAAGATAGGCTAATGCTGTTGTTGCCCCACAGACCAGAAGATCTATCGAGAAGGTCCTGGAGTGGGAAAACAGCAGACTTTACCACAAGGTGAGAAGCGAAGTTTCAAAGGGAGGTTCGTGTGTTTGGCTGCAGCAACGTTGCGCTCTCTGATGTTTGCAGTTGTGTTTGCACTGGAGGCTGAGCAAGAGGAAGTGTGAGACCAACAACATGATGGAGTATGTGAGTATCTGAGGAGCTACTGGGCTGGACACATCTGTAAAATCTACTTTGCATTATTGCTTTCTTAAACACGAGAGCGAAACCCCCAAAAGTCCGATGTCTGTTGTCATGTTCCAGTTGGATGCAAACGATGTGGCGTCTCACATCTAAGCAAAACCTTCTGATTTACTTGACAAACAAGAACCACATTGGCTCTCGTCCGTCCGTCCGTCTGACATGCTGTTGCTTGATTTAGCCACTCCTTCCCTGATTTTGGGATGTGCTTGTTTTCACGGCGTTCTCCCCCCACAGGTTATCCTAATAGAGTTCTTGCCTAAGATCCCCATCTTCAGACCGGACTAGCAGGACCGAGGCTGATTTTAAACGGCCATTACTGCGTCCCGGTGGCTGTCAACCTCCCAAGGTCATTGTCCTGCCCAAGATTCTTCTCATATCTTGGTAGCATTGATTTTGCTCCTCCCTCCTCCTCATTTTTTAGCACCCTTGTTTACAAATCCAAACACCTGCAACTCTTGGAGGGAACTAACTATTGAACTCAGGCCAGCTGGCATATTGCTAAGCCATGCTCACTAGCACCAGCCTGCAGGATGTCAGAGGAGAACCAGCCATGGGTAGCGTACTGGATTTTGGACCTATACCTGAAGACTGGCCTCCCAGGGGGCTTCAGCTGGAATTTAATACCTTGGTTGTTCCCTAACATAAGCACAGATACAGTGATAAAATCAAGATGTTCACATGAAGTCTCACATCACAATTCACCTTCAAAACACCCCAGTGCTTTTGGTTTGGTGCTTTAGGTTAAGACGAGAGGCTGTGGAGTTAGCAGAACCCACAACTGCATGACAAACCTCACCCAGATAACAGCTGGAAGCGTTCCAACTGGCCCTGCTGGATCACGCAGAAGCTGGGGCTCGCTATCCTCAAACGCTACCAAACATCTTCACACCCGCTGTCGTTTCTCTGCACACGTGACTGCAGCACACTCGTGGCAGCGACAATCACAACCAGCTCACCTGGGAGGACCTCCTCCTCAAACATATCCAAGTGGCGGGTTGCCTGACAGCTGCTGCAGAGGTGCAGCCCAGTGGGTCGCCTGGGAAAAGGCCGCGCTGCTCGGAACATTCGCTGTGGGAAAGGAGGCCGCACTTGCAAAAATCAAACTGCTCACTGTGGTTGTGTGGATCTGGGAGAGACACAAGCGAAATGAGACAAATCAGACATGAAGAGACTTCTTTGCTCTGTAAGCAGGGTTCTTTCTTTTGGAGTCACTTTTTTGCCATAAAAGGTGTTATTTTTGTTGAGGATATTTATAAATGGGAGTGTGCATATATGAATATGTACATTCCAGAAATAGACCTTTATTTCTTTTCATTTTTACGGTATCCGGTAGTTGTTTACTCTTGGTCTTGGTGGTCTCGTGTCAACACTAAGCACAGTCGGCTTCTCTTAACACCTTCAAATGGCCTCTTTCTTATCTGTTGTAACTGGCTCATATGAATGTTTCACATAAACTTTTAAGAATGACGGTATTCAGTAATATGTTTGACTGGGCTGAGATGTTCGTGGTGAGCGATATTAAAGCAATGCCCGGGATTAACGAACAGCATAACGTGATTACTGCAATAGCTGAGATTAAACCAAGTCCGTCCTTCTTTAAGGATGGTGACTAACAGCTGCAGTAATGTGTCTTCAACACTATATTTACAGTTTAAAATGATAACGCACCTCAGAATTATTACCCAGTAGTGCAGATCTCAAACGTATAACATCTCATTGACCCAACGGCCGCATGGATCCACATGTTATTTAAGCACATTTGGGCCAGGGTGAGTTCCAGTACTATTTTCAGTCAGTTTTAAGTAAAAAAAATATCCCGTTTCATGTTAGTTTTCCAAAGTTATGCTATAAATTACATGAGAACCATGAATAGATGATCAAAAACACACAAACCTCGTGAGTAATTCTACCAACAAAATGGGGCTGAACAGATCAGATTAATATGAAGCCGCTCAGGTCTGGTGAGGCTGTGGGTCACGCTCAGGGGATTAGACTGAAGCATGGAGTGCTGAATCATAATGTCCAAACCACATAATATTTCACTCATGTAATAAGGTGGTCAAGAAAGGTTTCTGTGGTCTTCCTGTTTAATCTTTCAGGATTCCACAGAGCTGCGAATGTTCAAAGAACCAAAATCCCCACTGGGTTGCTTAGTTATTCTTCAGTCACTTTGGGTTGCGGTTTGTTATGTGTTCATTCAGGCACAAGACCATATGCAGATATGTGGTGTGTGTTTGTGTGTGTAGATGCAAATGTTCTTCATAGGTCTCAGACTGTGATTGAACCCTTCACAGTAAGTGAGTCTTTTTTATATATTATCTGGGGTGAGTGTGTGAGTGTGTACGTATGTGCACGTGTGTCAGAGAGAGATGATGTATATATGATTCACAAGCAGGTGTATGTACAGTAATAACAATAAACAGAGCTATGGCATTCTCCCCTTATGATTTTTGGTGTATTTTGAGGTTTTACGTGAATCTCAGTCTTTTGAAATGGGATCCAGCAACACACTGAGGATTTCTTTCAAGGTGTTTACTAACCACCTTGGTGTTACCATCAATTTTATGCATAGTTGCTTATTTTGGCATCTTTTTAACACTTTAAAGTGGAGCAAGCTGAAAAATGGGTTTAAATAAAATGGGTTTATTGGCTGTGGAGGGTGAAGGACAAGAAGGATGCTGTTAGGGAATAATAGGATGAAATTAGATTTTTTTCTATTTTTAATGCACGGTCCTCTTTTCTGTCACTAAATGTATTTCTGCCTTTGATTTAGATATTTGTATTTTCCAAACCATGATAATACACGAGCGGCCGCCTGGGGGCGCCATTTACATTATCAGCCAAAGTCACAACTGGGCGAAGAAGAAAAGGCGGAAGTGATCCCGGAAGGAAAACGCTGGTTGGAATGGAAACAATATTCGTTCATGTTGATGGCCACATTGAAGGCTTAAAATGATTTTTCAACTTTTGAAAGAACTGGCTCCTTTCCCTTCGTGTGGGATTGTAACGGTGATTATATTGTCGTGTGTTTTATTCGGTATCAACACATTTTTTAACTTGACTCAGGCTGGCCTAAGCGTTGGCGCCTCTGTGTTTTTAAACGGACACATCTACAGGCTCCTTACATACTCCTTTTACCACCAAACCTCTGCCCAGCTTCTTGTCAACATTGCTGCTCTGCTGTTCCTGTGTTCCAGTTTGGAGAAAGGCTTCGGCACTGTCCGCTTCCTGCTCGTATTCCCGGTATTATCGACCACTACAGGCCTGTTTTACGGCTTGGAGGACCTTTTAAACGGCGGTGATGAACAGGAGGCGGACGGGTTGCTTCCTGCGGTTCTGGCATGCGTGACTCTAACGACCACGCGCACAAAAGTCAGTAAAGGCTTCCTGTGTGGGATTAGTTTCCCGTCCATGGCTCTTCCCTGGATACTGCTGATCCTCGCCTGGTTTGCTCCATGCAGTAGAATGCCCTGTAACATCATGGCCATTCTGGTTGGATGGATGCACGGGAAAGGCTGGTTCTCTCTTCTGGAAGTGTCAGAGGCCAAAGCCGGCGCCCTGGAAAAGACGCTGCCTTTCAGGTTACTGAGGAGGATGAGTGGTGTCATGTTTGTCCCTGCTTCCTTAAAGGAGCGCAGGAAAACCATCCTTCCACAGATCAACCCAACACCTGGGTCCTACCCAGTCCAAGCCTACGCCCCTTTGTCCAGTTTAAATGCTGCCGATTCAACAGCCAGGTTCCACGAAGGCTGGCCAAGTGTGCCCAGTTTGTCTGCCGCTCCAGAACCAGCACCAGAGCTTCACAGACAGACCTCTTGAATGGACTCGATTGCACAGAGTCGCACTTTGGCCACAGCAGCAAAGAACTTCAGCTTTACCGCTCGTGATGGTTGTTTCTGTACTCCAGTACTGTCGAATGTTGCAGGTTCTGTGGCTTTAGGACATCATTTACAGTGTAACATGTTTTAACCAATCCCACATCTGCTAGCCTGTATTATCTCCTCGTCCAATTTTTTATATCTGATTTAAAAATAAATGTTCAAAACTGACTAAGAAATTCAGGAAGAGAGTGGTTTTGAAGTCGTAATCGTCCTTACATGCGATACAACAACACCTGAAATGCTTTTAAAAACCCAAACAGAATATTTTAAATTGACCTCTGGATTTGTTGCATGTTTTAACTTTTCAAGACTGAAAAATTTCACCAGGAATGAAAACTGGAAATGAAGTGAGTCGCTTTCTTTTCTCTCGCTATTGACCGATGATGTTACAGGCACTGAAGCGGCGCCCCAGTTATTTCAGCTCTGGCATTTCCACGTGTTGGAGTCGCTTCAGGTAAATGGAATTCAATATTAATAGAGACGTTAAGTCGTGGTGAGAGTTTATTTGACATTTTTGGTGAAACTTGTACAATGACACAGTCGTACTAACGTAGAATCCTCTGCCTTTTCCGTGGCATAAATTCCAAGTTCATTCTTCCCAGGTGTCTCCATAGATGTTCTTCACTGTAACATAAGAGAAGCCCAGCAGTTAATCAGCACATTCCAGATGTGCTTCCTTTGCTCACCTTCTTTATTGGGCCTTCTGGTCTCCTTCTCAGGGGGTGTTTTATGCAGCGTCTCAGCCTTCTGGGACAGCATGACCTCATAGTTCTCCCTGTTCTTCAGCCGTAGATCCTCATAGAGGATGCCTTTCCTTCTGGGCTCCTCCTCTTCAGCGTATGGCTCAGCTGACGAAAACACACAAATTTAACTGTCACATTTAATAATTGAAATAATTGGGAAAAAACAAAGAATCACTAAAACCTTGATAGTTGCCTGGAGCACCAAAGTCCTCTGACCTCCCCATTTGGACTGGTGCGTCTGTAAAGTAGCTCTTCTGACCAGCTTCTGCTGGCTGGAACATGGGCCCGAACGACTGAGGGTCGGGGTCGCTCAGGTCCGACTGAGCACCTGAAGTGCTGATGGGGAGCGAAGAGAATCAGCAGCAGCTGGTGGGTGGCAGCACGCTAGAGCGCGAGCGTGTTCGACTCACCGCTGAGAAGGAAGCCCGGTTCTCTGCCTGAGCGCCTCGCCCAGAGGGGAGTTTTCTAAACGCTTGAATTTCTCCTGGCACGTCTTCATGTAGGACAGTTTACCTGCCATGTAGCCAAAGAAGCCCGCAACTGAAACGGAGTCATTCCCACATCAACATTGATCCTCTAACATGCTCTTTTCCATCCATGTGGAGCCAAACACAAACCAGTCTCTGTCCACTCATTAGCAACTTCACGACAATCTTTGAAAGTAATGCAACAAATACTGACACGACCTTTAAAGTGTCTCAGTAACAATGTGTTTTCATTTTTGCTATGAACATTCATGGACTTACAGACCACCTTAGGGAGCGAGCCAAACCTTGGAGATGCAGAAAGAGTCCCTGTAAATGCAATCAGAACATTACAAAGATAGTATAGAAATCTGACCTGCTCTACTTACATCATATACATCATATTTGTGTAGCTTCACCTCTAGCAACGAGGGCCTGGGTGACGGCCATGCTGACCACAGAGTAGGGCACCGCTGTGGACAAACGCACCCTTTATTTGACCCAGTGTGTCATTCATTTGAGCACATCTAGAAGACCGAGACTTACACCTGTACCAGAAGCTCTCCTGGTTGCATTCTCTGAACACTCGCCTCTCTTCCTCGGTAGGAATGTACTCGATGCCCACCTGTGCCTGCACAACAGTTGACCACCAACTTACTATCTCATACCTATACACAAGCTAATGACATTTGGACAGCACTGGGCGTAATTTCTTAAGGACAAATAAACGCGCAAGCTGCAAAAACGCCAAACGGGCAGTTAGCATATTAGCAGCTCAGCTGGTAATGCAACGGTATCGGCGTGCTTACCTGCCCCCCCGGAGGCTGCCGACCTCCGATACCACCTGTAGTGGTGGAAGACATGCTGGTGGTAATTAGGATAGTATATCAGACTATACAAAGCAGCACATATTACGCCACTCGACCATCTAACCTACTCTGCGTTTGATACAATGTCATTTCCTTACGTCACATCACTGACCCGGAAGTACTTAGATCCGTAACTACATGTTGGCCACAATATTTTTTGGATTTAATATTAACGTAGTGATATTAAATTTTAAGAATATTTGGGCCAACATGTAGATGCAAATCAACGATTTTAAGCGCTAAATGTAGAAACCACGAGTAAAACGGTACGAAAGTACGCCCCCTAGAGGCTAAACACACGAAGCCGGTGGTTCGCTTTAACCGGTAAACAATTAGAGACACATTTCATGCATTATTAGCACGTTAGGAGCTAACAGCTCATTTAGCATTGAAAGTCCATATTCAGACCTGTTGTCTTCTGCCTGAAGGGCCCCAAAACTGGACCATTTAGTTGTCTGAACAATGTCTTCCTTCAGTAGGTTTAGCAGCGCTAACAACACAGTCGACACACCGAGATCTTCTTCCACAACCCTGTGGTGCATTGTTAAGAATCTGTCTTCTGTTTGTGAAGTCCATCATAAAGTGACAGAACTGTAAATGTATTCCCTGCCCAGTCAGTTTCACGGTCTGGACCAAAGCAGATAAGTAAATCTACCTCAGCTTTGCATTAATAACGAAGGTTTTCCATCACCCTCGATCCCCTGTAAGCAGTGGACCCCCCCGCCCCCCCCGCCTCCCCCCCGATAGCTGAGAGAGAGAAGGATAGTGAAAGGGAGGAAACGGAGGAAAGGCCGACCCTGTCAGTGAGGACCGGCCCTTGAGCTCACCGGCCTGGTTTTAGCACATCTAAGGTTGAACGAGGCGCAGCCCCCCTGCAGGGAAAAATAGGGCGATGGAAACTTTACACCCCTGCTGGAAAACAGCAGCAAAAGTGAGAAGAAGTGTGTGAGAACGTCGTCTCCCATCAAGCCTGTTCCCAACGGCTCGGCTCGCTCGGAAGACGCCAACTGAAACATGGAATCTTCATACCTTAATGACCACCAATGTATACAGTATATTTTAGATTTACTCTACGTTTATTCCTACGTTGTTTCTCCTACGTTGACCAATACAGTATTTGATTGGTAGTATTGGGCTCTTTCTAGCGGTATTACGCAACAATGGCAGACAACAGAGATGAGAACATTAGTAAAGTAATGTTGCTGGTCTATATGTTATAGATATAATATAATATTCTGCTGCAAAGTCTCAAATCTCCGCTGCACTGATGTGAGCCTGCAGCCCAGCGTGCACGTGGTGGCCGATCTACACCCAGGCTCTTCATGGCAGCCGCTGACCACGTCTCCACGCTGCACAGGTGCTCACGCGCTCTTCACGGGGTTCAAACGGGCCACGATGCATCAAACAGCTCAATTTATTAACGAGACAAACTGGTTTTCTGGCTGTAATGAGATGAAATGACGTCATTCTTGATCAGGTGCTGCTCTCATTAGGAGCAGAAACAGCTCCAACCTTGACGAGGATGCGTGTAACAGGCGGCGCCGCAGGACGCCAGCCCACCGCGGTCCCACCGGGATGGACCCGGCTGCTCCTTGACCCCACACCTTCACTTCCCCTTCCGGCCTGCAGGGTGCAGGTGAGCAGTCATCAGGTCCTTCCTTCCTTCCTTCCTTCCTTCCTTCCTTCCTTCCTTCCTTCCTTCCTTCCTTCCTTCTCCAGTAAAGCTCTCAGAAAGTTGTTTTCAAATGTATTTATGGTTGAAGGGATTTGAAATTCCATGAAATTCAGTAACGATTTGAAATTCACGGGTTTATTATATGTAATATGTTTCAGTGATTATGCAGACAACAAAGTCAAACTTTAAAAAATGTTAAAAAGAGCAGATTGCACAAGTAAATTAGCATCTTTCTGTGAAAACCAAACTCTAATAAAAAAATGTAGGGAGTTAAAACTACTTTCAATATTCAAATAATTATGTATAACTGCGTAAATAATTAAATATGTAACACACACACACACACACACACACACATATATATAAACACAGAAAATAGATTAGACAGACAGACAGACAGACAGGCAGACAGACAGACAGACAGACAGACAGACAGACAGACAGACAGGCAGGCAGGCAGGCAGGCAGGCAGGCAGGCAGGCAGGCAGGCAGGCAGCAGGCAGGCAGGCAGACAGACAGACAGACAGACAGGCAGCAGGCAGGCAGGCAGGCAGGCAGGCAGGCAGGCAGACAGGAGGTTGTTTCTACATCACACAAAAGACTTGTCCTGCTGCTTGCCCTCTCCTGCCGCTGCTGCGTGTGGGTTGTCCTTTGTCCCTTTGAGGAGCGGCAGCTTTCGTCCTCCTGGGGGAGACGAGCCCACGTGCAACAAAGCGCCCCCCAGCAGGAGCAACACGCAGGCTGCAAATCCAAGATACAGAGCCGGCCCTAGTTCCCGCTTTAGAGGCGCAGCAACATCGGCATCGTAGAAATCTCGAATAACGCCGTAGGCCGTCCAGCAGATGGGCATCAGGTAGACCAGGCCAGCCACCACGTAAAGCACCCCAGCGGACCGAGCCAGCCGAGCCTTGGCTGCCGGGCTGCTGCCGTCCATGCAGCGAGTGCACTTGGCTCCTGCCACAGCAAGAATAAGGGCCAGAAGGCAGAGGAAGAGCGAGAGAATGGTGAAGAGCCGTGCAGCTTGGGCAGATTTAGGCAAGGCCAGACTGGAGTCGTAGGTCTTGCACTGTATCTGGCCAGTGGTCTGGGAAAGACAGTTCATCCACAGTCCCTCCCACAACACCTGAGCGATCACCAGCTCTCCGCCCACAAATGCAGACACTCGCCACAGTGGCGCAGCGCACACCAATGCTCCGCTCAGCCAGCCCAGCACAGCGAGCAGCAGACCCAGCAGCTGAAGGCCTGTCGATGCCATCTTCTCTGGAGAATCGGTTCCCTGGGCGCCTGGAACATCAAACAGAGGTGTGCCTGGTGAACCTGGTGAACCTGGTGAACCTGGTGAACCTGCGGCTGAACGTTGACCACACCTACCGCCACTTACTGTCATTCACAGGACTGATCTTGTTGAAATGAAACACATTTACAGAAAATCACACTTTCGAAAAAATGTCCAACCTGTCGATCGAGTTCAAAGGATCAACGAATGCAGCAAATGAACGGAAGAAAACGAGAATTTTCAACCAACCCAAAGTCCAGACTGACGATCCGTTGCTTGTTGTCTGCGTTGTGTGACGAGTCGAGTCCTTCTGTTGTGACTGACCAGCTTGTCTCACCAGATCTCATATGCAGGACTGTAGGAGGAAAACTGCATACGATACACACGTGTAGCACAAGAACTACTGTCCATGACAACACAAGGCTGCTTTGTTGCAGACGGATGGTTGTTGCTGGTTGTCATTCCTTGGAGAACGGCCACATCTGGGCCGTGTGGCGTAAGAGTGATCTGGCTGCTGTTTGTCATCAAACGTGGCAACAATGCCGGCCTTGTCTCCAGATTCCTCAGAACTACTTGAGTCGCCCTGATCACAACTGTTTCATGCAGCTTTTTTCTTTTCTTTGATTCTAGACAACGTGCTTGTGTTCTTTGATGATCTGTGCTACTGTATCATAACCTGCTACTAATCACGACCCTGGAAAGACCCTGTCTTCTGTCATATTTTTCTTTAGGCTGATTCTGAAACTTTGGCTTTTGTCCCCTTTCGTTGGTCCACGTTACTAATATGGGTATTATGGGCTGTCCCAGTCCCGGTCGTTGGCCTGTCAAATGTCACTTTGGAGCAGTTCCATCAGCCAACTAAACCAATTCAAGTTAGTTGCCATTTCAAAATAAAGAGTTCAGAGTTAAGGGGTCTCACATTTGGGAGGTGCGTTTGGGCCCCATGTGACTAAAGCAGCTTTGAGAGAGAAGGTTGATGTAGGTTCATCCAGAAAATGATCAAAACAGCTTTCTGTGATCTGCTCCCCCACAACTATCGTTGCTCCTCTCTCTGTCTGATTTCCTGTCCCGTTACTGACAACCAACTTTGGACCATCGTTAATGACTCATTCAACCTTTAAACCATCTCCTGTACGATGGTGTTTGGGGACGGAGGCTCTAAATCAGGGTGCTCACACTTTTTCAGCATGCGAGCTACTTACAAAATGACCAAGTCAAAGTGATCTACCCACCACAAAAATGCAAAACATTAATTATTTTCAAATGTATTGAGGATTATTTGTATGTACAGTTGATGTACTTTGCTTAACTGAATGAGCCAATATGGCAAAACACACATAATAATTAACTATTAACCTTTTTTTGTAATTACCTAAGTTTACTTTGCTGACGTGCACTGAACTGAACCAGCCAGGGAGGCACAGGGACCGTAGCTGCTGACAGCCTCACCCACACCTCCAGATGTCCATCAGTCACGGTGCAACGCTTTTTGGACTTCATCATCTTCATGTAGAAAGTAGATGTTTGCACTGGCCCATATGAAAGTGATCTGTTTTTGTCTTCTTACTTGGTCCCGCTCCCTCAGTCATTTTGATGACCATCAGCTTTAGCGGTGGCTTAAAATCAGAGGTAATTGGCTGAATAGTTTAGCGCTTCTGATTGGCTGCCCTGTATGTCAATCAAGTCACGGGACTGCTGATAGGCTGACGTCGTTCTGCTGCACTTAGCGCTGTTGTTTGCACGTGATTGGTCGCCTGATTGTCAAATTCAGTTGTCATCTCACTGGCTGCCCTGTACATCAATCACGTGACGGGATGAATGATAGGGTGATATTTTTAAATGTCACGGTCTACCGGTCGGTCGATCGCGATCGACGTAATGAGCACTCCTGCTCTAAAGAGAAGACGGACGCTACAATGGCCCAAGAGATCCTGCTGAATGTTCTGCAGGATTTAACTGAGGAAGAATTCAATGAATTCAAATTTTACCTGAAAGATCCTGGAGTCATGGGAGGCTTCAACCGGTTAAAAACTACCGACTAGAGACCAGAGAGAGGACGGTCGTTGTGGATTTGATGGTGAAGGCTTACAAAGATCAAGGAGCCGTGGAAGTCACCAAGAAGATTTTAGAGAAGATACCTCGGAACGACATTCTGCAAAATCTTTCAGCTGTCAGTTCAGTCAGATCCAGAAGGTCAGTTCTGTGTTCTAAGCCCTTTAATACAGGAGAGGTAAAGGTTAAACTGTTTCTCTAGTTCTTATCAGTGTTGCTGAGAATAAAGTGCTGAACGGAGAACAGAAAGCTCAAAACACGTCGGGTAAAAAACATCTTTACACTAAAATGTTTCAGAGAATTCCAGAGTTGTTTCATGATGATATATTCATAAAGCACTTTGAAAACAATCATTACAATTATAAAGCAGCTCAGATAAAATAAGTATAAAAGAACACGGAAGAAAAACGGAAAAACGGAAACGCAAAACGAAAGCAGGAGTTGGGAGAGGAAGTGATGAGTTTCCATCCTGTGCTGTTGCCATCAGAGGAAGCTTCGGTTTACTTGCTGCTAGGGCCACCGCACAGTCTGCAGGTGTAGCTACCAGTGTGGGCCTGGGAGGTTTATTTTTATACTAGCACACGAACATGTAAGATTACAATACGCGTAAGGGTAACTCGTTATGCTAAAGCAAAGCAGAAAGTCCATTATAAACAAAGTCATATAGAGACAAGAGTAACAAAGAGAGATAGCACAAGATAAAACAAAGCATGATATAGAAAGAACATATAAGAAAATGGGGGATGGATGGTCAGGTTGTCTCCTGCTATCCTGAGGTGATAGAACATCAGCTAAAGCAGGTCAGGGTTCTGGTCAGGAGTGACAATAAGTAGTTACAGCATTTTTAAATGAACAGTTTGAACCTGACACAGGATCAAGGTGCATTTTGAGATGGCTTTTAAAGATGTGGAGTAAAGGGGGCTGTCTAACGTCCGATGGCAGATGGCTTCATGATTTAGGAGCAGCACTCCAGGTGGTTCTGCTGAGATTCTGGTGCCTCCGGGAGCCGATCAGCCGCCCTGAGGCCCAAAATCACAAGATGATTGCTGCATCAGAGGACTTTACAGGCTGCACAGGTGTGACGTCCTCCGTCCTTAGGCCCTCAAACCAGGTCAGGAAAAACCTGGAGAAACCTGGAGGAGATCCACAGCTGAGGGATCCGTCTCCCTGGGACGGGCAGACGTGCAGCAGAGGCCACGTGCACAGAGCACATCAGCATTAACAGTAATATACCAGGTCCAGGTGCATCTTCAGACGTCCTCATCAGAGATGTGGCCCACCTTCATCCTCTGGGTCCTGATGGAGCGAATCCAGGATCAGCAAGACCAGAGAAAACCAAGACCGGCAATATGTGCATTTATGTAGGAGAATATGGGAACGGGCAGGAGAGGACAGACAGGCGGGGCATGTTCGTGGTGCTTTACAGTAATCCAGCTGATAGAGGTGTAATAAAAAAAAAGAAAAAAAGAAAAGATTTTATTTCAAAGCGCCTTTCAAGACACCCAAGGACACTTTACAGTACATCATGCAACAGTTAAACACTATTTACGATTTAAAATCATAGGTCAGCTTCACAGTTAAGATTTCAACAACAATGGCAATAGCAGCAATTACAACAAAAAATAGTCAGTAGGTGAAACATACATACATACATAAGATCAACAAAGCAGCATGTAATCATAAACCTAAACAAAGAAAACAATAAGGGTGTGGTGTGCAGTGAGTAAGCCAGACAAAAAAGGTGTGTTTTGAGGTTTGATTTAAATATGGGGAGAGAGTCGGTATTTCGAATGTCTGGTGGTAAGGAGTTCCAAAGGTGAGGAGCAGAGCGACTGAAAGCTCTGCCCCCCATGGTCCTGAGGTAGACAGGGGGCACAGTGAGGTTGAGGGAGGAGGAGGATCTGAGGGGGCGTGTTGGAATGGCAATGTGGAGGAGGTCAGGCGAGTTTATGGATGGCTCTGAAGGTGAGTAGAAGGATTTTGTACTGGATCCGGAAAGTGATGGGAAGCCAGTGGAGTTGTTGTAGGATGGGGGAGATGTGGTGGGAAGATGGGGTTCTGGTGATGATGCGGGCAGCTGAATTGTGGACCAGTTGTAGCTTGTGGAGAGATTTTTGAGGGAGACCGAAGAGGAGGGAGTTGCAGTAATCTAAACGTGAGGTAACAAGACTATGGACGAGGATGGAGGTGGTGTTGGGGGAGAGGGAGGGACGAAGTCGATTTATTTGTCGGAGATGGAAATAGGCGGCCAGAGTGGTATGGCTGATGTGGGATTTAAATAAGAGAGTGCTGTCGAGGATGACGCCCAGACTCTTAACTTGAGGGGAGGGGGAGACCAAGGAGGTGTCAATGGGAATGGAGAAACTGGGAACTTTAGAGAGGGATGATTTCGTCCCTACGAGGAGCACTTCAGTTTTATCACTGTTTAATTTAAGGAAGTTGGACGAGAACCAGGCTTTGATTTCAGCTAAGCAGGTGGGGAAGGAGGAGGGTGGGAGTGAGGAGTTAGGCGAGCTTGAGAGGTACAGTTGAGTGTCATCTGCATAACAGTGATATTGGATGTTGAATTTGCGGAAGATGGCGCCAAGGGGAAGAAGATAGATGATGAATAGCAAGGGTCCCAGGACTGAGCCCTGTGGCACGCCTGAAGTGACTGGGGAGAGGTTGGACTTGAATGATTTGAGCTGGATGAACTGTGTGCTGTTGTGAATCTTCTCCTGGTGGTAGCCGAGATGTGTTGATGAGGAAGGAATCTTTGCAGACACCGACTTGGTTATCAAAGATGTTTATTGAGAGAGAGAACAGTCAGGTATCAATCGGACGCTGCAGTTTGTCCGAGGGAGGTTTCGCGGTCCTGATGGTGAAGAACTCCGAGGTGTCTTCATCGTCACCTCCTTCTTATACAGTCAAGTAAACACATTCTTTACTGATGACCTCACGCTATACAATATGGCCAACCCAATGGTATAGCGTTCAGTTATTACCAAAAAAGGGAATACTGAAGATGCTTCATGCTACACATCCTCATATGGAGAACAACCAGGGGCCCACAGGCTCCAGTGTCATCTTTTAGGAGCTCCTTTTGCATAAATGAAGAAGACACAGGACACACATGTGGAGCATGTCCTAATATGGTGCTTAGGCTGGTTGTTAACACATTACGGGGGCAGTTGTGGAGAACGAAACAGAGCGTGTTTTGGCTGGGGCGATGGAGTTGAGGATGTCTTTAAACTAGTATTGTAGTGGGATGTCAGGAACCAGTTAAGAACCCAAATGCGACACACGAGTCTGGCTGAACACCGCTTTATTGTCGGACACAGACAACAGAGAGGATTCACCGGGGAGCGAGCAGAACAGAATAGTCGGGGACAAACAAGGTCGAGATCGGGCAGAAGGCAGACAGAGTTTACAGGGGAGCAGACTAAACAGAATGGTCAGGAACAGGCAAGATCGGAACCGGGCAGGCAGGCAAACAGGAATACGCTGGAAAGTCATCAGGAACGAATAACGATCTGGCAGGGAGCAGGTGTGCCTCCGGGGATTAAGAAGAGTGCTCATTAGAGTCCTGATGCACAACAGGTGTGCGGGGCGAGGCGGCTCACGGGCATGATTGCCCGCAGCTGTGACAGTGGGATGTGATTTCGTCGGTGGTAGTGAAACAGTCTGGGATGATAATATCATTAATGTGGGAACTAACGGTGTCAGTGTTGATGTTTTTCAAATTGCGGAATGAGATAAAGCGTGGTGACTTAACTCTGAAGTGGCGGAGTGCAGTGCTGCTGAAAGAGATGAGGAAATGGTCGCTGACATGGAGCTCATCAGCAGTGCAGTAGAGGGGGGATGAGACCAGAGCAGCAGAGAAGGTCCAGAGTGTGTCCTTTAGTGTGCGTTGGGAAGTTGATAAAATTATGCAGTCCAAAGCTCTCCAGGCATGATAAAAAGTCTCTGGTGAGGGGCAGATTGGTATTGTCCATGTGGATATTGAAGTCCCCTAGTATTGTTATGTTTGGAGATAGTGTACATAGATGGGTGAGCAAGACGGCAAAGTCATTTAGGAAGTCGCTGTGGGGCTTGGGGGGGCGGTAAATAGTGGCAATGATGGTGGGAGTGGGTCCAGAGAGTGTAAGTGCCAAATGTTCAAATGAGGATGATGGAAGCAAAGACAGCGGAAGGATCTTCCACTTCTGGTGGTGAATCACTGCGATACCACCACCACGGCCGTGGGACCGGGGGTGGGAAAATATGTATAGTCCGGTGGGGTGGAGTCGTTGAGTGAGAGAGAAGTCATTTAGTTGTACCAGGTTTCCGTAATACAAAGAAAGTCGAAATTGCGGTCAGTTAGGAGATCGTGGATGAGGTGTTCCTTGTTCGTGAGTGAGCGGATGTTAAGAATCCATTAAGTAATAAAGGCATGGATAGAGTGGTGAGGTGGTATAAAGGCATGGACAGAGGTGTAATAAAGGCATGGATAGAGGTGTAATAAAGGCATGGATAGAGGTGTAATAAAGGCATGGATAAAGGTGTAATAAAGGCATGGATGGAGGTGTAATAAAGGCATGGATAGAGGTGTAATAAAGGCATGGACAGAGGTGTAATAAAGGCATGGATGGAGGTGTAATAAAGGCATGGATAGAGGTGGTATAAAGGCATGGATAGAGGTGTAATAAAGGCATGGACAGAGGTGTAATAAAGGCATGGACAGAGGTGTAATAAAGGCATGGATAGAGATGTAATGAAGGCATAGCATAGATAGAGGTGTAATAAAGGCATGGATAGAGGTGTAATAAAGGCATGGATAGAGGTGTAATAAAGTAATAAAGGCATGATAGAGGTGGCATAAAGGCATGGATAGAGGTGTAATAAAGGCATGGATAGAGGTGTAATAAAGGCATGGATGGAGGTGTAATAAAGGCATTGACGGAGGTGTAATAAAGGCATGGATAGAGGTGTAATAAAGGCATGGATGGAGGTGTAATAAAGGCATGGATAGAGGTGTAATAAAGGCATGGATAGAGGTGTAATAAAGGCATGATAGAGGTGTAATAAAGGCATGGATAGAAGTGTTATAAAGGCATGGATGAGAGCTTCAAAGTGCTGCCGTGAGATGTTTTCACCGCCTGCAGCCAAGCACCATCATAACCACTAACGTCATTAAAATGTCATAAATTTAGAGTTAACTGTTACCAAGACACACAGGAAGTGGTCTGACTGAGGAGGCATGCTTAGGGTTAGGGTTAACCCATCCTTCCAGATGAAGCTGCACCGTCTTTTCTTGGAATGGAGGTTTGTCTCCTATCAAGTTCAGAACTCATGATCAACCCTTCGGACCTGCTGAGACCCGCCACCACTTTCATTGTTTTTCCTGATCTGGAATCAGTGAAACTTGATCCAGTCTGAAACTTTGAGCGTCAGATCTCAACAGCAGCATCAACAGCAAATTGCTGCAGCGTCAGTCTGAAAGAATTCCAGTCGTACCTGCTTTAAAAGCTCTTCTGAGTTCTTTACTTAAGTTTTTGGGATTGTTTTACTCCAGTGATGCTGTTCTTGTCTTTTTGAAATGTGAAGTCCAACTGGACCTGAGAAGAAGATAAACTGTAAAACATCAGCTCAAAGCACTCTGGAATAAATATATAATATATTCATATCTGCTGAATATATCGACTAACACATGTGCATGTATATTTTGCTTTAAGGTCCCACATGTGAACACGTCCCCATCGGCTCTTATCAATCAAACCTTCAGTCAAACCTGAGGAGCAAGTTTATGTGTGTGCAGGAAGGCTGTGATGAGAAGGCAGACGAGCAACGGCTGGACGACGTCTACACACAGCTGTACGTCACCCACGGTGGCGACATACACATCAATGCTCAGCACGAAGTCACTCAGATTGACATGGTTGGGAACCCTTCAGACACAGAACAACCCATTAGTCCCAGTGACCTGTTTACACCTCCAGCTGGGAAATATAAACCCATAAGAACTGTTCTGACCAACGGAAATGCAGGAATTGGCAAAACCTTTCTAATCCGCAAGTTTGTGTTGGACTGGGCAGAACAACGAGCCAATCAAGACGTGCATCTCATATTGCCGTTCACCTTTCGCCACCTGAACCAGTTGAAGAAGAAAGACCGATCCTTGGCCGAACTCACTCATAAATGCATCCAAGAGTCCAGGGCCATTCAAATAGAGGCTCTTAACAGCATCTTTACAGCTCTGCAGTCATCAGGAGACGCCAATTTTGACAATTGTAAATTCAAGCTTCTGTTTATCTTGGATGGGCTGGATGAGAGCCGACTAGAAATGGACACCAGAACCAATGAATTCCAGGAGGCGGATATAGATGTGAAGGCACCGTGCTCGGTGGAGGTCCTGCTCACAAACCTCATTAACAGAAGTCTTCTCCCCTCCGCTCGACTCTGGATAACCACGAGGCCCGCGGCAGCCAATCAGATCCATCCGGATTTTGTGGACATGAGGACAGAGGTGCGAGGGTTTACTGACGTGCAGAAGGAAGAGTACTTTAGGAGGAAGTTCAAGGAGGAGGAGCAGGCGTGCAGGATCATCTCACACATCAAGGCATCTCGAAGCCTCCATATCATGTGTCACATCCCAATCTTCTGCTGGGTCACTGCAAAGGTTTTTGAGGATGTGTTGAAGATGCGAGAAGAGCTGCCCAAGACTCTCACAGCGATGTACATCTACTTCCTGGTTGTTCAGTCCACACAGAAAAACAAGAGAGGAGACGGGAAAGCTCCACAATGGAGTCCAGAGAGCTGTAAGATGATTCCAATTCTGGCAAAGCTGGCATTTGAACAACTGCAGAAAGGCAATGTGATCTTCTACGAGTCCGATCTAAGAGACTGTGGCATCACCGTCAGGTCGGCTGATGCCTACTCAGGAGTGTTCACGCAGATGTTCAGAAGGGAGCGAGGACTGTTCAAGGAGGAGGTGTTCTGCTTTGTCCATCTGAGTGTTCAGGAGTTTCTCGCTGCTCTTCATGTACATTTGAAATTCACCAAGTCTGGCACCAACATACTGTCAAAAAAAAAACACCTTATTACGTTATTTATGCTCTAAACTGTTCAACACCAAAATCAAACAGGCTGATTTTTACCAGTGTGCGGTGGACGAGGCCTTGCAAAATGAAAAAGGACACCTGGACCTGTTCCTGCGGTTCCTTTTGGGTCTTTCTCTGCCGACCAATCAGGCTCATCTACGAGGTCTAATTAACGGTGAAGGCAGCTCAGAGCCCAATCAGGAAATCATTGGCTACATCAAGAGGAAGATTGGAGAGAATCTGTCCTCAGAGAGAATCATCAACCTGTTCCACTGTCTGAACGAGCTGAACGATAGTTCACTGGTCCAGGAGGTTCAACAGAACCTCAGATCCAGAAGATTGACAACAGAAAGTCTCTCCTCTGCTCAGTGGTCAGCTCTTGGCTTCATATTACTGTCCTCAGGACAAGACCTGGAGATGTTTGACCTGAAGAAATACTCTGCTTCAGAGTGGGTTCTTCTGAGGCTGCTGCCAGTGGTCACAGCCTGCAGAAAAGCCCTGTAAGTGTTCTGCAGGTGTTCTACAGGTGTCTGCAGGTGTCTGCAGGTGTTCTGCAGGTGTCTGCAGGTGTCTGCAGGTGTTCTGCATGTCTCTGCAGGTGTTCTACAGGTGTTCTGCAGATGTCTGCAGGTGTCTGAAGATGTTTTCATGTGTCTGCAGGTGTTCTGCAGGTGTTTGTAGGTGTTCTGCAGGTGTCTGTAGGTGTTCTGCAGGTGTCTGAGGTGTTCTGCAGGTGTTCTGCAGATATCTGCAGGTGTCTGCAGGTGTCTGTAGTGTTTCTGCAGTGTTCTGCATGTGTCTGTAGGTGTGTTCTACAGGTGTTCTGCAGATGTCTGCAGGTGTCTGCAGGTGTCTGCAGGTGTTCTGCAGGTGTCTGCAGATGTCTGCAGGTGTCTACAGGTGTCTGCAGGTGTCTGCAGGTGTCTGCAGGTGCTCTGCATGTCTGTCTGCAGGTGTCTGTAGGTGTTCTGCAGGTGTTCTGCAGGTGTTCTACAGGTGTTCTGCAGGTGTTCTGCAGGTGTTCTGCAGATGTTCTGCAGGTGTCTGCAGGTGTTCTGCAGGTGTTCTGCATGTGCTGCAGGTGTTCTGCAGCTGTCTGCATGTGTTCTGTAGGTGTTCAGCAGGTTCTGCAGGTGTTCTGCAGGTGTGTTCTGCAGGTGTCTGCAGGTGTCTGCAGGTGTTCAGCAGGTGTTCTGCAGGTGTCTGCAGGTGTCTGCAGGTGTCTGCAGGTGTTCTGCAGGTGTTCTGCAGGTGTTCTGCAGGTGTCTGCAGGTGTCTGCAGGTGTTCATGCAGGTGTCTGCAGGTGTCTGCAGGTGTTCTGCAGGTGTTCTGCAGGTGTCTGCAGGTGTCTGCAGGTGTCTGCAGGTGTTCAGCAGGTGTCTGCAGGTGTCTGCAGGTGTCTGCAGGTGTCTGAGGTGTTCTGCAGGTGTTCTGCAGGTGTCTGCAGGTGTTCTGCAGGTGTTCTGCAGGTGTTCTGCAGGTGTCTGCAGGTGGGTGTCTGCAGGGTCTGCAGGTGTCTGCAGGGTCTGCAGGTGTTCAGCAACACGCATCACATCTGGCAGCGTTTTAGGCAGTCGCAGTAGTAGTAGTTACTCCAAGAACTGATTTCATTCCGTATCATTGCACCTTCCGTCCTCATAAAGGTCAACTAAAGAAATAAGCCTGCGTCCCTGATTGTGCAGGAGAGAACCAGAAGGATTTCCTGCTTTCTTCTTCTTTCTTTTTTCAGGTTGAGTCACTGCAATCTGAGGGAGAGGAGTTGTGAAGCTCTGTCCCCCGTCCTCAGCGCCTCCTCCTCTAGTCTGCTAGAGCTGGACCTGAGTGACAATGACCTGAGGGATTCAGGGCTGAACGAGCTCTCTGTTGGTCTGAAGAGTCCAAACTGCCGGCTGGAGATCCTCAGGTTAGTGCTCCTTATCAGCATCATCAGTTTTTCTAAATGGCAGCTTGAAATTTTGTTATCTTCCAAAAAGAGGAAATATCTTTACCAAAAATGCCGACCAGCGACCACTGTTCACTCCCACAGTTTTTAAAATGACTTAGTCTGGTTCTGTTTCCTGTGCTTCGCTCCCCAGTCAGGTCCACCCGACACACGACCCAGAACTTTGCATAAATGAGCTGTTAATTAGTGAGAGCAATGTGTGTGAGTGGTGTGTGGTGTGTGGTGTGTGGTGTGTGTGTGTGTTGTGTGTGTGTGTGTGTGTGTGTGTGTGTGTGTGTGTGTGTGTGGTGGATGTGCTTGCATGCAGGTTATCGGGCTGTCTCATCACAGCAGAAGGATGTTCTTCTCTGGCCTCAGCGTTGAGGTCCAACCCAACCCATCTAAAAGAACTGGACCTGAGCTTCAACCATCCTGGAGATGATGGAACGAAGCAGCTCTCTGCTGTTCTGGAGGATCCAGAGTTGAGCCTGGAGGTTCTCAGGTAGATGCAAACACCCTCCTAAAATGAAGACCTGATACTATTTATTTGATGAGCGATGTACATCGACTTCCTGGTTGTTCAGTCCACACCGAAAAACAAGAGAGGAGACGGGAAAGCTCCACAATGGAGTCCAGAGAGCTGTGAGATGATTCCAATTCTGGCAAAGCTGGCATTTGAACAACTGCAGAAAGGCAATGTGATCTTCTACGAGTCCGATCTAAGAGACTGTGGCATCACCGTCAGGTCGGCTGATGCCTACTCAGGAGTGTTCACGCAGATGTTCAGAAGGGAGCGAGGACTGTTCAAGGAGGAGGTGTTCTGCTTTGTCCATCTGAGTGTTCAGGAGTTTCTCGCTGCTCTTCATGCACATTTGACATTCACCAATTTTGGCACCAACATACTGTCAGAAAAAAAAACCTTATTACGTTATTTAGGCTCTAAACTGCCCAACACCAAAATCAAACAGGCTGATTTTTACCAGTGTGCGGTGGGTGGACGAGGCCTTGCAAAATGAAAAAGGACACCTGGACCTGTTCCTGTGGTTCCTTTTGGGTCTTTCTCTGCCGACCAATCAGGCTCTTCTACGAGGTCTAATTAACGGTGAAGGCAGCTCAGAGCCCAATCAGGAAATCATTGGCTACATCAAGGAGAAGATTGGAGAGAATCTGTCCTCAGAGAGAATCATCAACCTGTTCCACTGTCTGAACGAGCTGAACGATAGTTCACTGGTCCAGGAGGTTCAACAGAACCTCAGATCTGGAAGATTGACAACAGAAAGTCTCTCTCTGCTCAGTGGTCAGCTCTTGGCTTCATGTTACTGTCCTCAGGACAAGACCTGGAGATGTTTGACCTGAAGAAATACTCTGCTTCAGAGTGGGTTCTTCTGAGGCTGCTGCCAGTGGTCAGAGCCTGCAGAAAAGCCATGTAAGTGTTCTGCAGGTGTTCTGCAAGTGTCTGCAGGTTTTCTGCAGGTGTCTGCAGGTGGTCAGCAGATGTTCTGCAGGTGTCTGCAGGTGTCTGTAGGTGTCTCCAGGTGTTTGCAGGTGTCTTCAGGAGTTCTGCAGGTGTTCTGCAGGTGTCTGCAGGTGTGTCTGCAGGTGTCTGCAGGTGTCTGCAGGTGTTCTGCAGGTGTCTGCAGGTGGTCTGCAGGTGTTCTGTAGGTGTTTGCAGGTGTCTGCAGGTGTCTGCAGTGTGTTCTGCAGGTGTCTACAGGTGTCTGCAGGTGGTCTGCAGGTGTCTGCAGGTGTCTGCAGGTGTTCTGCAGGTGTCTGCAGGTGTTCTGCAGGTGTTCTGCAGGTGTCTGCAGGTGTTCTGCAAGTGTTCTCCAGGTGTCTTTAGGTGTCTGCAAGTGTTCTGCAGGTGTCTGCAGGTGTTGCAGTGTTCTGCAGGTGTTCTGCAGGTGTTCTGCAGGTGTCTGCAGGTGTTCTGCAGGTGTCTGCAGGTGTCTGCAGGTGTGTCTGCAGGTGTCTGCAGGTGTCTGCAGGTGTTCTGCAGGTGTCTGCAGGTGTTCTGCAGGTGTCTGCAGGTGTCAGGTGTTCTGCAGGTGTCTGCAGGTGTTCTGCAGGTGTCTGCAGGTGTTCTGCAGGTGTCTGCAGGGGTTCAGCAACACGCATCACATCTGGCAGCGTTTTAGGCAGTCGCAGTAGTTACTCCAAGAACTGATTTCATTCCGTATCATTGCACCTTCCGTCCTCATAAAGGTCAACTAAAGAAATAAGCCTGCGTCCCTGATGGTGCAGGAGAGAAACAGAAGGATTCCTGCTTTCTTCTTCTATCTTTTTTCAGGTGAGTCACTGCAATCTGAGGGAGAGGAGTTGTGAAGCTCTGTCCCCCGTCCTCAGCGCCTCCTCCTCTAGTCTGCTAGAGCTGGACCTGAGTAACAATGACCTGAGGGATTCAGGGCTGAACGAGCTCTCTGTTGGTCTGAAGAGTCCAAACTGCCGGCTGAAGATCCTCAGGTTAGTGCTCCTTATCAGCATCATCAGTTTTTCTAAATGGCAGCTTGAAATTTTGGTTATCTTCCAAAAAGAGGAAATATCTTTACCAAAAATGCCGACCAGCCGACCACTGTTCACTCCCACAGCTTTTAAAATGACTTAGTCTGGTTCTGGTTCCTGTGCTTCGCTCCCCAGTCAGGTCCAGGCCCCGACACACGACCCAGAACTTTGCATAAATGAGCTGTTAATTAGTGAGGATTGTGTGTGTGTGTGTGTGTGTGTGCGTGTGTGTGTGTGGTGTGTGTGTGTGTGTGTGCGTGTGTGTGTGTGGTGTGTGTGTGTGTGTGTGTGTGTGTGTGTGTGTGTGTTCCACTGTCTGAATGATCTGAACGATAGTTCACTGGTCCAGGAGGTTCAACAGAACCTCAGATCCAGAAGATTGACAACAGAAAGTCTCTCCTCTGCTCAGTGGTCAGCTCTTGGCTTCATATTACTGTCCTCAGGACAAGACCTGGAGATGTTTGACCTGAAGAAATACTCTGCTTCAGAGAGGGTTCTTCTGAGGCTGCTGCCAGTGGTCACAGCCTGCAGAAAAGCCATGTAACTGTTCTGCAGGTGTTCTGCAGGTGTCTGCAGGTGTCTGCAGGTGTTCTGCAGGTGTTCTGCAGGTGTCTGCGGTGTCTGCAGGTGTCTGCAGGTGTTCTGCAGGTGCCTGCAGGTGTCTGCAGTTGTTCTGTAGGTGTCTGTAGGTGTCTGTAGGTGTCTGCAGTTGTTCTGTAGATGTCTGCAGGTGTCTGTAGGTGTCTGCAGGTGTTCTGCAGGTGTCTGCAGGTGTCTGCAGGTGTTCTGCAGGTGTCTGTAGGTGTTCTGCTGGTGTTCTGCAGGTGTCTGCAGGTGTCTGCAGGTGTCTGCAGGTGTCTGCAGGTGTTCTGCAGGTGTCTGCAGGTGTCTGCAGGTGTTCTGCAGGTGTCTGCAGGTGTCTGCAGGTGTTCTGCAGGTGTCTACAGGTGTTCTGCAGGTGTCTGCAGGTGTCTGCAGGTGTCTGCAGGTGTTCAGCAACACGCATCACATCTGGCAGCGTTTTAGGCAGTCGCAGTAGTTACTCCAAGAACTGATTTCATTCCGTATCATTGCACCTTCCGTCCTCATAAAGGTCAACTAAAGAAATAAGCCTGCGTCCCTGATTGTGCAGGAGAGAACCAGAAGGATTTCCTGCTTTCTTCTTCTATTCTTTTTTCAGGTTGAGTCACTGCAATCTGAGGGAGAGGAGTTGTAAAGCTCTGTCCCCCGTCCTCAGCTCCTCCTCCTCTAGTCTGCTAGAGCTGGACCTGAGGGACAATGACCTGAGGGATTCAGGGCTGAACAAGCTCTTTGTTGGTCTGAAGAGTCCAAACTGCCGGCTGGAGATCCTCAGGTTAGTGCTCCTTATCAGCATCATCAGTTTTTCTAAATGGCAGCTTGAAATGTTGGTTATCTTCCAAAAGAGGAAATATCTTTACCAAAAATGCCGACCAGCCGACCACTGTTCACTCCCACAGCTTTTAAAATGACTTAGTCTGGTTCTGGTTCCTGTGCTTCGCTCCCCAGTCAGGTCCAGGCCCCGACACAGGACCCAGAACTTTGCATAAATGAGCTGTTAATTAGTGAGGATTGTGTGTGTGTGTGTGTGTGTCTGTGTTTGTGTGCGTGTATGTATGTGTGTGTGTGTGTGTGTGTGTCTGTGTTTGTGTGCGTGTATGTGTGTGTGTGTGTGTGTGTATGTATGTGTGTGTGTGGTGTGTGTGTGTGTGTTGTGTGTGTGTGTGGTGGATGTGCTTGCATGCAGGTTATCGGGCTGTCTCATCAAAGCAGAAGGATGTTCTTCTTTGGCCTCAGCGTTGAGGTCCAACCCAACCCATCTAAAAGAACTGGACCTGAGCTTCAACCATCCTGGAGATGTTGGAACGAAGCAGCTCTCTGCTGTTCTGGAGGATCCAGAGTTGAGCCTGGAGGTTCTCAGGTAGATGCAAACACCCTCCCTAAAATGAAGACCTGATACTATTTATTGATGAGCATGGAGACCTTCCAGACGTTCGGTGGTTCAAGCAGCACATTGTGAGATCTGAACCACCTCTGAGCAGAGAGATGTGATGCTTTCTGGACCTTCAGGGTACGAGAACCCACATAAGGGAGAATAAAAGGGTCACGTCAGAGATACAAAAAGATCAGGTGATGCCAGCACAACCATCTGGGCTGCAGCCACTGCCTGGGAGGGAATCCTGAGAGAGAAATAGGCAAAGTTCTCCTCCATGACGTTGGCATATGGAGAGATGTCACAAATCCAGCTCTGAGGTTCACAAACCGAATCAAGAGCAAACCGGTTCAGGCCGACCCAAAGTCAGGGACGAACAGTGTAGAGCTCAAGGTTGAGGTGGCATCTGTTGAACCTCTGTCCTGCCTTGGATTTCATTTCCTCTGTGTCTTCTCCCAATCCAGACTGGACCATTGTGGGAAAGAGAGACTTAAGAGTGGTCTGAAGAAGTGTAAGTGATCAACTTGATGCGTCAGCACGTCACACTCTGAAAAAAGCAGCAGTTAGTGGACTCAGTTGTGTTTCATGAGCTGGTTCCTGGTTCCTCCTCTCTCCCTTTAGATCACTGTGAGCTCAGCGTGGACACCAACACCGTCCACAGGTCAATCCAATTGTCCAACAACAGGGTGATGAGGACAGTGGCCGAGGACCAACCATATCCAGACCATCCAGAGAGGTTTGAGGACTGTCCCCAGCTGCTGTGTAGCAACAGCCTAACTGGTCGCTGTTACTGGGAGGTGGAGTGGACAGGATTTGTTTGCATTTCTGTGGCATACAAAAAGATCCGGAGACATGGAAGCAGTCCCCAAAGCCGGTTTGGAAGGAATCAGCAGTCTTGGAGCCTTGTGTGTTCTGACAGAGGTTACTTTGTCCTCCACGATGACAAAAGTGTAGCCCTCCCCTTCTCATCCACTGGTCCTCGGAGAGTTGCCGTCTATGTGAACTACCCCGCTGGCACTGTGACCTTCTACAGAATCACCACCGACACCCTGGTCCACCTCCATACCTTCAAAACCACATTCACTGAACCGCTGTTCCCCGGCTTTGGCTTTAGTTTATGGTCTTGGTTCGTGCCCGGTTCCTCGGTGCGTTTGTGTTCGAACGCAGGAGAAGCTTCCGTCTGAAGAAACACGAGGGTTGAGCTCACGGCCTGAATATGAGTTCTAGACCTGCTGGATGTTCATCATGAAGGTCCCGTCTGTCCAACCAACCTCATCTTTCCTATTGCTGATTCCACAGGTTGTCAGGAGAGAGCAACGTGATCCTAGGAAAACTGGCTGTTTTTCTACACCTTTGTCCTTTATTTTTAATTTTCCTGGTGAGATTAAACCTCTTTTTCCAAAGCGACTCAGCCAAGTTGGCCTCATCCTTCATGATCACCATGAGAACTCACAGATGTAAACAGTAACATAGATCCCAAGAGGAGACAGAGAGCTTAGAACGGAGAAGAGACAAAATTAACATCCAACATCAGAAAAGCAATGTCAATTCTCAATTTAAGGGTCTTGAATTGTCCAAGCGTGAACTATGGGGTGTTTAGAATGTTATTCCACAGCCAGCTAAATAATCATAGAGCTCTGGAAAGGCTGCCATCTAGTGGAGCAAATGTTGTAGGCACCATATAACACAACTGTGATCATCAGTATAAGATTAAGATGTACTTTATTCATCCCCGTGGGGAAATTGAATTATATTATAGTAGCAACCTATACAAAGTATAGAAACAGAATAAATAATACGGATAAGATTAGAAGGTTATAAGCATATATACAGCATATATTATAAGCATATATATATAATATATACATAATATAATATATACATATTATAAGCATTATAAGTATATAGACATAAATATAGAATAAAATAGAAATAAAGAATCAATAGAAAAATCAGGTCGTCAACGCTGTGCCGCTCCGCCCCCATGGTGACGGCGTCCACGGTCTGCAGCCTCCACCCGTCTCAACGCTGTGCCGCTCCGCCCCCATGGTGAGGGCGTCCACGGTCTGCAGCCTCCACCCGTCTCAACGCTGTGCCGCTCCGCCCCCATGGTGACGGCGTCCACGGTCTGCAGCCTCCACCCGTCTCAACGCTGTGCCGCTCCGCCCCCAAGGTGAGGGCGTCCACGGTCTGCGGCCTCCACCCGTCTCAACGCTGTGCCGTTCCGCCCCATGGTGAGGGCATTCACGGTCTGCGGCCTCCACCCGTCTCAACGCTGTGCCGCTCCGCCCCCATTGTGACGGCGTCCACGGTCTGCGGCCTCCACCCGTCTCAACGCTGTGCCGCTCCGCCCCCATGGTGAAGGCGTCCGCGGTCTGCGGCCTCCACCCGTCTCAACGCTGTGCCGCTCCGCCCCTATGGTGAGGGCGTCCGCGGTCTGCGGCCTCCACCCAAACTGTCGACGGCAGAGCGGAGTGTGTTTGGGTCATGGTGGTGGAATTTTACTGCTGCTAGACCAGGGGTGGGCAAACATTTTGATTCGTGGGCCACAATGGGTTCTAACATTTGACAAAGGGGCCGGACCAGGAGCAGATGGATGGATGGAGTGCTTTGGTAACCTCACCTCATTGGAGAAAAAATACACATCTTGGGATATGGAGAAAACATGTGCTTTCATTTCAAATGAAAATGAAGAGAAGCATTACAACAAAATATCTGACTTTGGAATGAGTCTTAAAACACTTAAAATCAAATGAATAAAATGTGCCATTTTCAACCATTTCTATTTTAAAGCACTGAAAGTTCTGTTATCCTTCAGGATATCACCATCACTCTCCTCCTGACTGTCTTTTTTCTAGTGGGAAAACACCAGAATTGCAGTGAAAATTTAACATTATTTAACATTTAATTTTTCAAGTTTGGCGGGCCGGATTAAAACGTTTAACGGGCCGCGTGTGGCCCCCGGGCCTTAGTTTGCCCATGCCTGTGCTAGACCCTCGAGTGATCGATATCCTAGTGTGTGTGTGAGTGTGTGAGTGGTGGTGTGAGTGTGAGTGTGTGAGTGAGTGTGTGAGTGAGTGTGTGAGTGTATGAGTGGTGTGTGTGCGTGTGTATGAGTTGTGTGTGTGTGTGAGTGTATGAGTGGTGTGGTGTGTGTGTATGAGTGGTGTGTGTGTAGTGTATGAGTGCGTGTATGAGTGGTGTGTGTGTGTGCGTGTCTGAGTGGTGTGTTGCGTGTCCTGAGTGAGTGTCTGCGTGGTGTGTGTGATGTAATGTGTGCGGTGTGTGGTTCTTGGTGGGGTGTGTGGTGTTGGTGTGGTGCGCGTGTGTGTATGGGTGGTGTGTGTCGGTCTGCTTGTGTGTGGCGTGGTGTGTGTGTTGCTGTCTGCGTGGTCTTGTGCGTGAGTGTTTGCGTGGTGGTGTGTTGCGTGTCTGCTGTGTGTGGTGTGCGTGCGTGTCTGCGTGGTGTGTGTGCAGTGTCTGCTTCGTGTCTGCGTGGTGTGTGTGCGTGTCTGCGTGCGTGTCTGCTTGTGGTGTGTGCGTGTGTTGTTGCGTGTGTTGTCTTCTGGTGTGTGTGTTTGGCGTGCTTCTTGGTGTGTGTTCTTGTGAGTGTGTGCGAAAATTATTGTTCTTGTTGTTATAGTATTATCTTTAAAATATTGTATGCAGATTTTGAGTGTTTGAGGAACGTTGACAGGAAAAGCAGAACATGAGAGTGTTTCGTAAAAGTGCTGAAGCTGCTGACCAGCACCGATGTGTCCCTGTTTGGTCAAGATTAGAGAAGTTTGTTAAGATGGGAGCAGAGGTCAGAAGACAATGAGTGATGAGATCCTGTTTGCACCAATAAAAGAGGTGAGCGAGCAGCAGATGAACAGAGTTGAACTGCTGCTCGACTCTCTAGCAAGGAACTCCTGTTGTTTGTGTGGTTGATCTGAGTCTGGTGAACGAACAGCGCGGGTGATCAAAACTTCACCCTCACAAGTCTGAGTATGAGTGTGTGTGAGTGAGAGTGTGAGTTAGTGTGTGAATGTGTGTGTGTGTGAGTGTGTGTGAGTGTGAGTGTGAGTGAGAGTGTGAGTTAGTGTGTGAATGTGTGTGTGTGAGCGTGTTGTGTGAGTGTGGTGTGAGTGTGAGTGTGTGAGTGAGCGTGTGAGTGTGTGAGTGGTGTGTGTGAGTGTATGAGTGAGTGTATGAGTGGTGTGTGTGAGTGTATGAGTGAGTGTATGCGTGGTGTGTGTGTGTGTGTGCGTGTGTGTTTCATGCGTGTGTGTGTGGTGTGTGCGTGTCTGTGTGCGTGTGGTGTGTGCGTGGTGTGTGTGTGTGCGTGTTCTGCGTGGTGTTGTGTGTTTGCGTGCGTTCTGCGTGGTGTGTGTGCAGTGTCTGCGTGCGTGTCTGCGTGGTGTTGGTGTGCGTGTTGCGTGCGTGTCTGCGTTGTTTGTGTGTGCGTGTGTTGCGTGCGTGTCTGCGTGGTGTGGTGTGTGGTGTGTGTGTGCCGTGTGTGTCTGTCATGGTGTGTGTGTGCGTGTTGATGCCGTGTCTGCGTGGTGTGTGTGTGTGTGCGTTTGCGTTCGTGTCTGTGGAGTGTGTGAGTGTGTGTGAGTGCGTGGTGTGAGTGAGTGTGTGTATGAGTGTGCTGTATGAGTGGTGTGTGTGTGTGTGAGTGTGTGTGTGTGTGTGTGAGTGTGTGTGTGATGTGTGTGTGTTGTGAGTGTGTGCGTGTGTGTTGGTGTGGGTGTATGAGTGGTGTTGTGTTTGTGTGTGTGGTGTGCTGTACATTCTAATATCAATATCAGATCGATGTTTTTGTTTGTTCCTGTTTGTCATCAACAATGCCGCCTTGTCTCCAGATTCCTCAGAACTACTTGAGTCGCCCTGATCACAACTGTTTCATGCAGCTTTTTTCTTTTCTTTGATTCTAGACAACGTGCTCGTGTTCTTTGATGATCTGTGCTACTGTATCATAACCTGCTACTAATCACGACCCTGGAAAGATGCAGCTCGATGGCACATGCGCTGCCTTTGTTCCTAAAGTCTTTGATGTCTTCTGTCATATGTTTCTTTAGGCTGATTCTGAAACTTTGGCTTTTGTCCACTTTCGTTGGTCCACGTTACTAATATGGGTATTATGGGCTGTCCCAGTCCCGGTCGTTGGCCTGTCAAATGTCACTTTTGAGCGTGTGATCTACCCACCACAAAAATGCAAAACATTAATTATTTTCAAATGTATTGAGGATTATTTGTATGTACAGTTGATGTACTTTGCTTAACTGAATGAGCCAATATGGCAAAACACACATAATAATTAACTATTAACATTTTTTTGTAATTACCTAAGTTTACTTTGCTGACGTGCACTGAACTGAACCAGCCAGGGAGGCACAGGGACCGTAGCTGCTGACAGCCTCACCCACACCTCCAGATGTTCATCAGTCACGGTGCAACGCTTTTTGGACTTCATCATCTTCATGTAGAAAGTAGATGTTTGCACTGGCCGATATGAAAGTGATCTGTTTTTGTCTTCTTACTTGGTCCCGCTCCCTCAGTCATTTTGATGACCATCAGCTTTAGCGGTGGCTTAAAATCAGAGGTAATTGGCTGAATAGTTTAGCGCTTCTGATTGGCTGCCCTGTATGTCAATCAAGTCACGGGACTGCTGATAGGCTGACGTCGTTCTGCTGCACTCAGCGCCGTTGTTTGCACGTGATTGGTCACCTGATTGTCAACTTCAGTTGTCATCTCACTGGCTGCCCTGTACATCAATCACGTGACGGGACGAATGATCGGCTGATATTTTTAAATGTCACGCCGCGATCGACCGACCGGTAGATCCCGATCGACGTAATGAGCACTCCTGCTCTAAAAGAGAGACGGACGCTACAATGGCCCAAGAGATCCTGCTGAATGTTCTGGAGCATTTAACTGAGGAAGAATTCGATAAATTCAATTTTTACCTGAAAGATCCTGGAGTCATGGGAGGCTTCAACCCGATTAAAGAGGGCCAAATAGATAACAAAAAAAGGACGGTCGTTGTGGATTTGATGGTGAAGGCTTACAAAGATCAAGGAGCCGTGGAAGTCACCAAGAAGATTTTAGAGAAGATACCTCGGAACGACATTCTGCAAAATCTTTTCGCTGACAGTTCAGATCCAGAAGGTCAGTTTCTGTTCTAAAGCCTTTAATACAGGAGAGGTTAAAGGTTAAACTGTTTCTCTAGTTCGTTATCAGTGTTGCTGAGAATAAAGTGCTGAACGGAGAACAGAAAGCTCAAAACACGTCGGGTAAAACATCTTTACACTAAAATGTTTCAGAGAATTCCAGAGTTGTTTCATGATGATATATTCATAAAGCACTTTAAAAACAACCATTACAATTATAAAGCAGCTCAGATAAAATAAGTATAAAAGAACACGGAAGAAAAACGACATAAACGAAAGCAGGGTGTTGGAGAGGAAGTGATGAGTTTCCATCCTGTGCTGTTGCCATCAGAGGAAGCTGCGGTTTACTTGCTGCTAGGGCCACCGCACGTCTGCAGTGTAGCTACCAGTGTGGGCCCTGGGGAGGTTCATTTTTATACTAGCACACGAACATGTAAGATTACAATACGCGTAAGGGTAAGCATCATATGATAAAGCATAAGCGTCACAAGATAAAACAAAGCATGATATACAGAAAGGAACATATAAGAAAATGGGGGATGGATGGTCAGGTTGTCTCCTGCTATCCTGAGGTGATAGAACATCAGCTAAAGCAGGTCAGGGTTCTGGTCAGGAGTGACAATAAGTAGTTACAGCATTTTTAAATGAACAGTTTGAACCTGACACAGGACCAAGGTGCATTTTGAGATGGCTTTTAAAGATGTGGAGTAAAGGGGGCTGTCTAACGTCCGATGGCAGATGGCTTCATGATTTAGGAGCAGCACTCCAGGTGGTTCTGCTGAGATTCTGGTGCCTCCGGGAGCCGATCAGCCGCCCTGAGGCCCAAAATCACAGATTGCTGCATCAGAGGACTTTACAGGCAGCACAGGTGTGACGTCCTCCGTCCTCAGCCCCTCAAACCAGGTCAGGAAAAACCTGGAGAAACCTGGAGGAGATCCACAGCTGAGGGATCCGTCTCCCTGGGACGGGCAGACGTGCAGCAGAGGCCACGTGCACAGAGCACATCAGCATTAACAGTAATATACCAGGTCCAGGTGCATCTTCAGACGTCCTCATCAGAGATGTGGCCCACCTTCATCCTCCGGGTCCTGATGCAGCGAATCCAGGATCAGCAAGACCAGAGAAAACCAAGACCGGCAATATGTGCATTTATGTAGGAGAATGGGAACGGGCAGGAGAGGACAGACGGGCCATGCTGTAATAAAGGCACGGATAGAGGTGTAATAAAGGCATGGATAGAGGTGTAATAAGGCATGGATAGAGGTGTAATAAAGGCATGGATAGAGGTGTAATAAAGGCATGGATAGAGGTGTAATAAAGGCATGGATAGAGGTGTAATAAAGGCATGGATGGAGGTGTAATTAAGGCATGGATAGAGGTGTAATAAAGGCAAGGTTAGAGGTGTAATAAAGGCATGGATGGAGGTGTAATAAAGGCATGGATATAGGTGTAATAAGGCATGGATAAAGGTGTAATAAAGGCATGGATAGAGGTGTATAAAGGCATGGATAGAGGTGTAATAAAGGCATGGATAGAGGTGTAATAAAGGCATGGATGGAGTGTAATAAAGGCATGGATATAGGTGTAATAAAGGCATGGATAAAGGTGTAATAAAGGCATGGATGGAGGTGTAATAAAGGCATGGAAAGAGGTGTAATAAAGGCATGGATAGAGGTGTAATAAAGGCATGGATAGAGGTGTAATAAGGCATGGATAGAGGTGTAATAAGGCATGGATAGAGGTGTGATAAAGGCATGGATAGAGGTGTGATAAAGGCATGGATGGAGGTGTGATAAAGGCATGGATGGAGGTGTAATAAAGGCATGGATGGAGGTGTAATAAAGGCATGGATGGAGGTGTAATAAAGGCATGGATAGAGGTGTAATAAAGGCATGGATAGAGGTGTAATAAAGGCATGGATGGAGGGTTAATAAAGGCATGGATAGAGGTGTAATAAAGGCATGGATGAGGTGTAATAAAGGCATGGATAGAGGTGTAATAAAGCATGGATGGAGGTGTAATAAAGGCATGGATGGATGTGTAATAAAGGCATGGATAGAGGTGTAATAAAGGCATGGATAGGTGTAATAAGGCATGGATGGAGGTGTAATAAAGGCACGGATGAGAGCTTCAAAGTGCTGCCGTGAGATGTTTTCACCAGCCTGCAGCACACCATCATAACCACTAACGTCATGAAAATGTCATAAATTTAGAGTTAACTGTTACCAAGACACACAGGAAGTGGTCTGACTGAGGAGGCATGCTTAGGGTTAGGGTTACCCATCCTTCCAGATGAAGCTGCACCGCCTTTTCTTAGAATGGAGGTTTGTCTCCTATAAAGTTCAGAACTCATGATCAACCCTTCGGACCTGCTGAGACCCGCCACCACTTTCATTGTTTTTCCTGATCTGGAATCAGTGAAACTTGATCCAGTCTGAAACTCTGAGCGTCAGATCTCAACAGCAGCATCAACAGCAAATTGCTGCAGCGTCAGTCTGAAAGAATTCCAGTCGTACCTGCTTTAAAAGCTCTTCTGAGTTCTTTACTTAAGTTTTTGGGATTGTTTTACTCCAGTGATGCTGTTCTTGTCTTTTTGAAATGTGAAGCCCAACTGGACCTGAGAAGAAGATAAACTGTAAAACATCAGCTCAAAGCACTCTGGAATAAATATATAATATATTCATATCTGCTGAATATATCGACTAACACATGTGCATGTATATTTTGCTTTAAGGTCCCACATGTGAACACGTCCCCATCGGCTCTTATCAATCAAACCTTCAGTCAAACCTGAGGAGCAAGTTTATGTGTGTGCAGGAAGGCTGCGATGAGAAGGCAGACGAGCAACGGCTGGACGACGTCTACACACAGCTGTACGTCACCACCGGTGGCGACATACACATCAATGCTCAGCACGAGGTCACTCAGATTGACATGGTTGGGAACCCTTCAGACACAGAACAACCCATTAGTCCCAGTGACCTGTTTACACCTCCAGCTGGGAAATATAAACCCATAAGAACTGTTCTGACCAACGGAAATGCAGGAATTGGCAAAACCTTTCTAATCCGCAAGTTTGTGTTGGACTGGGCAGAACAACGAGCCAATCAAGACGTGCATCTCATATTGCCGTTCACCTTTCGCCACCTGAACCAGTTGAAGAAGAAAGACCGATCCTTGGCTGAACTCACTCATGAGTGCATCCAAGAGTCCAGGGCCATTCAAATAGAGGCTCTTAACAGCATCTTTACAGCTCTGCAGTCATCAGGAGACGCCAATTTTGACAGTTGTAAATTCAAGCTTCTGTTTATCTTGGATGGGCTGGATGAGAGCCGACTAGAAATGGACACCGGAACCAATGAATTCCAGGAGGCGGATATAGATGTGAAGGCACCGTGCTCGGTGGAGGTCCTGCTCACAAACCTCATTAACAGAAGTCTTCTCCCCTCCGCTCGACTCTGGATAACCACGAGGCCCGCGGCAGCCAATCAGATCCATCCGGATTTTGTGGACATGAGGACAGAGGTGCGAGGGTTTACTGACGTGCAGAAGGAAGAGTACTTTAGGAGGAAGTTCAAGGACGAGGAGCAGGCGCGCAGAATCATCTCTCACATCAAGGCATCTCGAAGCCTCCATATCATGTGTCACATCCCAATCTTCTGCTGGGTCACTGCAAAGGTTTTTGAGGATGTGTTGAAGACGCAAGAACAGCTGCCCAAGACTCTCACAGCGATGTACATCTACTTCCTGGTTGTTCAGTCCACACCGAAAAACAAGAGAGGAGACGGGAAAGCTCCACAATGGAGTCCAGAGAGCTGTGAGATGATTCCAATTCTGGCAAAGCTGGCATTTGAACAACTGCAGAAAGGCAATGTGATCTTCTACGAGTCCGATCTAAGAGACTGTGGCATCACCGTCAGGTCGGCTGATGCCTACTCAGGAGTGTTCACGCAGATGTTCAGAAGGGAGCGAGGACTGTTCAAGGAGGAGGTGTTCTGCTTTGTCCATCTGAGTGTTCAGGAGTTTCTCGCTGCTCTTCATGCACATTTGACATTCACCAATTCTGGCACCAACATACTGTCAGAAAACAACCTTATTACGTTATTTAGGCTCTAAACTGTTCAACACCAAAATCAAACAAACTGATTTTTACCAGTGTGCGGTGGACGAGGCCTTGCAAAATGAAAAAGGACACCTGGACCTGTTCCTGCGGTTCCTTTGGGTCTTTCTCTGCCGACCAATCAGGCTCTTCTACGAGGTCTAATTAACGGTGAAGGCAGCTCAGAGCCCAATCAGGAAATCATTGGCTACATCAAGGAGAAGATTGGAGAGAATCTGTCCTCAGAGAGAATCATCAACCTGTTCCACTGTCTGAACGAGCTGAACGATAGTTCACTGGTCCAGGAGGTTCAACAGAACCTCAGATCCGGAAGATTGACAACAGAAAGTCTCTCCTCTGCTCAGTGGTCAGCTCTTGGCTTCATATTACTGTCCTCAGGACAAGACCTGGAGATGTTTGACCTGAAGAAATACTCTGCTTCAGAGTGGGTTCTTCTGAGGCTGCTGCCAGTGGTCAGAGCCTGCAGAAAAGCCCTGTAAGTGTTCTGCAGGTGTTCTGCAGGTGTCTGCAGTGTCTGCAGGTGTCTGTAGGTGTCTGCAGGTTCTGCAGGTGTTCTGCATGTGTCTGCAGGTGTCTGCAGGTGTTCTGCAAGGTGTCTGCAGGTGTTCTGCAAGTGTCTGCAGGTGTCTGCAGGTGTTCTGCAGGTGTCTGCAGGTGTTCTGCAGGTTTCTGTAGGTGTCTGCAGGTGTTCTGCAGGTGTTCTGCAGGTGTTCTCTGCCGGTGTCTGCAGGTGTCTGCAGGTGTTCTGCAGGTGTCTACAGGTGTTCTGCAGGTGTCTGCAGGTGTTCTGCAGTGTCTGCAGGTCTGCAGGTGTCAGCAGGTGTCTGCAGGTGTTCTGCATGTGTCTGCAGGTGTCTGCAGGTGTTCTGCTGCAGGTGTCTGCAGGTGTTCTGCAGATGTTCTGCAGGTGTCTGCAGGTGTCAGCAGGTGTCTGCAGGTGTCTGCAGGTGTCTGCAGGTGTCTGCAGGTGTCCTGCAGGTGTTCTACAGGTTTCTGCAGGTGTCCTGCAGGTGTCTGCAGGTGTTCAGCAACACGCATCACATCTGGCAGCGTTTTAGGCAGTCGCAGTAGTTACTCCAAGACTGATTTCATTCCGTATCATTGCACCTTCCGTCCTCATAAAGGTCACTAAAGAAATAAGCCTGCGTCCCTGATTGTGCAGGAGAGAACCAGAAGGATTTCCTGCTTTCTTCTTCCTATTCTTTTTCCAGGTTGAGTCACTGCAATCTGAGGGAGAGGAGTTGTGAAGCTCTGTCCCCCGTCCTCAGCGCCTCCTCCTCTAGTCTGCTAGAGCTGGACCTGAGTGACAATGACCTGAGGGATTCAGGGCTGAACGAGCTCTCTGTTGGTCTGAAGAGTCCAAACTGCCGGCTGAAGATCCTCAGGTTAGTGCTCCTTATCAGCATCATCAGTTTTTCTAAATGGCAGCTTTAAATTTTGGTTATCTTCCAAAAAGAGGAAATATCTTTACCAAAAACGCCGACCCCGACCACTGTTCACTCCCACAGCTTTTAAAATGACTTAGTCTGGTTCTGGTTCCTGTGCTTCGCTCCCCAGTCAGGTCCAGGCCCCGACACAGGACCCAGAACTTTGCATAAATGAGCTGTTAATTAGTGAGCAATGTGTGTTTGTGTGTGTGTGTGTGTGCGTGTGTGTGTTTGGTGGATGTGTGTGTGTGTGTGTGTGTGCATGTGTGTGATGTTCTGCAGGTGTTCTGCAGGTGTCTGCTGCAGGTGTTCAGCAGGTGTCTGCAGGTGTCTGCAGGTGTTCCGCAGGTGTCTGCAGGTGTCTGCAGGTGTTCTGCAGGTGTCTGCAGGTGTTCTGCAGGTGTCTGCAGGTGTCTGCAGGTGTCTGCAGGTGTTCTGCAGGTGTCTGCAGGTGTCTCCAGGTGTTCTGCAGTGTTCTGCAGGTGTCTGCAGGTGTTCTGCAGGTGTCTCCAGGTGTTCTGCAGGTGTCTGCAGGTGTCTGCAGGTGTCTACAGGTGTTCAGCAGGTGTCTGCAGGTGTTCCGCAGGTGTCTGCAGGTGTCTGCAGGTGTCTGCAGGTGTTCTGCAGGTGTTCTGCAGGTGTCTGCAGGTGTCAGCAGGTGTCTGCAGGTGTCTGCAGGTGTCTGCAGGTGTCTGCAGGTGTCTGCAGGTGTCTACAGGTGTTCAGCAGGTGTCTGCAGGTGTTCCGCAGGTGTCTGCAGGTGTCTGCAGGTGTCTACAGGTGTTCAGCAGGTGTCTGCAGGTGTTCCGCAGGTGTCTGCAGGTGTCTGCAGGTGTCTGCAGGTGTTCTACAGGTGTTCTGCAGGTGTCTGCAGGTGTTCTACAGGTGTTCTGCAGGTGTCTACAGGTGTTCTGCAGATGTCTGCAGGTGTTCTGCAGGTGTCTGCAGGTGTCTACAGGTGTTCTACAGGTGTTCTACAGGTGTTCTGCAGGTGTCTGCAGGTGTCTGCAGGTGTCTACAGGTTTCTACAGGTGTTCTACAGGTGTTCTGCAGGTGTCTGCAGGTGTCTGCAGGTGTTCTGCAGGTGTGTGCAGGTGTTCTGCAGGTGTCTGCAGGTGTCTGCAGGTGTCTGCAGGTGTTCTGCAGGTGTTCTGCAGGTGTCTGCAGGTGTCCGCAGGTGTTCTGCAGGTCCTGCAGGTGTCTGCAGGTGTCTGCAGGTGTCTGCAGGTGTCTGCAGGTGTCTGCAGGTGTCTGCAGGTGTCTGCAGGTGTTCTGCAGGTGTCTGCAGGTGTCTGCAGGTGTCTGCAGGTGTCTCCAGGTGTTCTGCAGGTGTTCTGCAGGTGTCTGCAGGTGTCTGCAGGTGTTCTGCAGGTGTCTGCAGGTGTCTGCAGGTGTTCTGCAGGTGTCTGCAGGTGTTCTGCAGGTGTTCTGCAGGTGTCTGCAGGTGTTCTGCAGGTGTCTGCAGGTGTCTGCAGGTGTTCTGCAGGTGTTCTGCAGGTGTTCTGCAGGTGTCTGCAGGTGTCTGCAGGTGTTCACAACACGCATCACATCTGGCAGCGTTTTAGGCAGTCGCAGTAGTTACTCCAAGAACTGATTTCATTCCGTATCATTGCACCTTCCGTCCTCATAAAGGTCAACTAAAGAAATAAGCCTGCGTCCCTGATTGTGCAGGAGAGAATCAGAAGGATTTCCTGCTTTCTTCTTCTTTTCTTTTTTCAGGTTGAGTTACTGCAATCTGAGGGAGAGGAGTTGTGAAGCTCTGTCCCCCGTCCTCAGCGCCTCCTCCTCTAGTCTGCTAGAGCTGGACCTGAGGGACAATGACCTGAGGGATTCAGGGCTGAACGAGCTCTCTGTTGGTCTGAAGAGTCCAAACTGCCGGCTGAAGATCCTCAGGTTAGTGCTCCTTATCAGCATCATCAGTTTTTCTAAATGGCAGCTTGAAATTTTGGTTATCTTCCAAAAGAGGAAATATCTTTACCAACAATGCCGACCAGCCGACCACTGTTCACTCCCACAGCTTTTAAAATGACTTAGTCTGGTTCTGGTTCCTGTGCTTCGCTCCCCAGTCAGGTCCAGCCCCGACACAGGACCCAGAACTTTGCATAAATGAGCTGTTAATTAGTGAGCAATGTGTGTGTTGTGTGTGTGTGTGTGCGTGTGTGTGTTTGGTGGATGTGTGTGTGTGTGTGTGTGCATGTGTGTGATGTTCTGCAGGTGTTCTGCAGGTGTCTGCAGGTGTTCCGCAGGTGTCTGCAGGTGTCTGCAGGTGTCTGCAGGTGTTCTGCAGGTGTTCTGCAGGTGTCTGAAGGTGTTCTGCAGGTGTCTGCAGGTGTCTGCAGGTGCCTGCAGGTGTTCTGCAGGTGTCTGCAGTGTGTCTGCAGGTGTCTCCAGGTGTTCTGCAGGTGTTCTGCAGGTGGTCTGTCTGCAGGTGTTCTGCAGTGTGTCTGCAGTGTCTGGTCTGCAGGTGTTCTGCAGGTGTCTCTGCAGGTGTTCTGCTGCAGGTGTCTGCAGGTGTCTGCAGGTGTCTGCAGGTGTTCTGCAGTTGTTCTGCAGGTGTCTGCAGGTGTCTGCAGGTGTCTGCAGGTGTCTGCAGGTGTCTGCAGGTGTCTGCAGGTGTCTGCAGGTGTCTGCAGGTGTTCAGCAACACGCATCACATCAAGGCGTGGTTAGGTACAGTCGCTACAGTCCAGTAGTTACTAAGAAGATTTCATTCCGTATCATTGCATCTTCCGTCCTCATAAAGGTCAACTAAAGAAATAAGCCTGCGTCCCTGATTGTGCAGGAGAGAACCAGAAGGATTTCCTGCTTTCTTCTTCTTTTCTTTTTTCAGGTTGAGTCACTGCAATCTGAGGGAGAGGAGCTGTGAAGCTCTGTCCCCTGTCCTCAGGGCCTCCTCCTCTAGTCTGCTAGAGCTGGACCTTAGTAACAATGAGCTGAGGGATTCAGGGCTGAACGAGCTCTCTGTTGGTCTGAAGAGTCCAAACTGCCGGCTGGAGATCCTCAGGTTAGTGCTCCTTATCAGCATCATCAGTTTTTCTAAATGGCAGCTTGAAATTTTGGTTATCTTCCAAAAGAGGAAATATCTTTACCAAAAATGCCGACCAGCCGACCACTGTTCACTCCCACAGCTTTTAAAATGACTTAGTCTGGTTCTGGTTCCTGTGCTTCGCTCCCCAGTCAGGTCCAGGCCCCGACACAGGACCCAGAACTTTGCATAAATGAGCTGTTAATTAGTGAGCAATGTGTGTGTGTTGTGTGTGTGTGTGTGTGTGGTGTGTGTGTGCGTGTGTGTGTGCGTGTGTGTGTGTGTGTGTGTGGTGTGTGTGTGTGTGTGTGTGTGTGTGTGGTGGATGTGCTTGCATGCAGGTTATCGGACTGTCTCATCACAGCAGAAGGATGTTCCTCTCTGGCCTCAGCGTTGAGGTCCAACCCAACCCATCTAAAAGAACTGGACCTGAGCTTCAACCATCCTGGAGATGATGGAACGAAGCAGCTCTCTGCTGTTCTGGAGGATCCAGAGTTGAGCCTGGAGGTTCTCAGGTAGATGCAAACACCCTCCCTAAAATGAAGACCTGATACTATTTATTGATGAGCATGGAGACCTTCCAGACGTTCGGTGGTTCAAGCAGCACATTGTGAGATCTGAACCACCTCTGAGCTGAGAGATGTGATGCTTTCTGGACCTTCAGGGTACGAGAACCCACATAAGGGAGAATAAAAGGGTCACGTCAGAGATACAAAAAGATCAGGTGATGCCAGCACAACCATCTGGGCTGCAGCCACTGCCTGTGAGGGAATCCTTAGAGAGAAATAGGCAAAGTTCTCCTCCATGACGTTGGCATATGGAGAGATGTCACAAATCCAGCTCTGAGGTTCACAAACCGAATCAAGAGCAAACCGGTTCAGGCCGACCCAAAGTCAGGGACGAACAGTGTAGAGCTCAAGTTGAGGTGGCATCTGTTGAACCTCTGTCCTGCCTTGGATTTCATTTCCTCTGTGTCTTCTCCCAATCCAGACTGGACCATTGTGGGAAAGAGAGACTTAAGAGTGGTGTGAAGAAGTGTAAGTGATCAACTTGATGCGTCAGCACGTCACGCTCTGAAAAAAGCAGCAGTTACTGGACTCAGTTGTGTTTCATGAGCTGGTTCCTGGTTCCTCCTCTCTCCCTTTAGATCACTGTGAGCTCAGCGTGGACATCAACAACACCGTCCACAGGTCAATCCAAGTGTCCAACAACAGGGTGATGAGGAGAGTGGCCAAGAACCAACCATATCCAGCCCATCCAGAGAGGTTTCAGGACTGTCCCCAGCTGCTGTGTAGCAACAGCCTAACTGGTCGCTGTTACTGGGAGGTGGAGTGGACAGGATATGTTTACATTTCTGTAGCATACAAAAGATCCGGAGACATGGAAGCAGTCTCCAATGCTGGTTTGGAAGGAATCAGCAGTCTTGGAGCCTTGTGTGTACTAACAGAGGTTACTCTGTCCTCCACGATGACAAAAGTGTAGCCCTCCTCACCTTCTCATCCACTGATCCTCGGAGAGTCGCCGTCTATGTGAACTACCCCGCTGGCACTGTGACCTTCTACAGAATCATCACCGACAGCCTGGTCCACCTCCATACATTCACAACCACATTCACTGAACCGCTGTTCCCCGGCTTTGGCTTTAGTTTATGGTCTGGGTCCTCGACCAGTTCCTCGGTGCATTTGTGTTCGACCGCAGGAGAAGCTTCCGTCTGAAGAAACACGAGGGTTGAGCTCACGGCCTGAATATGAGTTCTAGACCTGCTGGATGTTCATCATGAAGGTTCCGTCTGTCCAACCAACCTCATCTTTCCTATTGCTGATTCCACAGGTTGTCAGGAGAGAGCAACGTGATCCTAGGAAAACTGGCTGTTTTTCCTACACCTTTGTCTTTATTTTTAATTTTCCTGGTGAGATTAAACCTCTTTTTCCAAAGCGACTCAGCCAAGTTGGCCTCATCCTTCATGATCACCACGAGAACTCACAGATGTAAACAGTAACATAGATCCCAAGAGGAGACAGAGAGCTTAGAACGGACAAGAGACAAAATTAACATCCAACATCAGAAAAGCAATGTCAATTCTCAATTTAGGGTCTTGAATTGTCCAAGCGTGAACTATGGGGTGTTTAGAATGTTATTCCACAGCCAGCTAAATAATCATAGAGCTCTGGAAAGGCTGCCATCTAGTGGAGCAAATGTTGTAGGCACCGTATAACACAACTGTGATCATCAGTATAAGATTAAGATTAAGATGTACTTTATTCATCCCCGTGGGGAAATTGAATTATATTATAGTAGCAACCTATACAAAGTATAGAAACAGAATAAATAAATACGGATAAGATTAGAAGGTTATAAGCATATATACAGCATATATTATAAGCATATATATAATATATACATAATATAATATAATACATTTATAAGCATTATAAGTATATAGACATAAATATAGAATAAAATAGAAATAAAGAATCAATAGAAAAATCAGGTCGTCAACGCTGTGCCGTTCCGCCCCATGGTGAGGCGTCCACGGTCTGCGGCCTCCACCCGTCTCAACGCTGTGCCGTTCCACCCCATGGTGAGGGCGTCCACGGTCTGCGGCCTCCACCCGTCTCAACGCTGTGCCGTTCCGCCCCATGGTGAGGGCGTCCGCGGTCTGCGGCCTCCACCCGTCTCAACGCTGTGCCGCTCCGCCCCCATGGTGACGGCGTCCGCGGTCTGCGGCCTCCACCCGTCTCAACGCTGTGCCGTTCCAATGAGCTGAGGATTCAGGGCTGAACGAGCTCTCTGTTGGTCGAAGAGTCCAAACTGCCGGCTGGAGATCCTCAGGTTAGTGCTCCTTATCAGCATCATCAGTTTTTTCTAAATGGCAGCTTTAAATTTTGGTTATCTTCCAAAAAGAGGAAATATCTTTACCAAAAATGCCGACCAGCCGACCACTGTTCACTCCCAACAGCTTTTAAAATGACTTAGTCTGGTTCTGGTTCCTGTGCTTCGCTCCCCAGTCAGGTCCAGGCCCCGACACAGGACCCAGAACTTTGCATAAATGAGCTGTTAATTAGTGAGCAATGTGTGTGTGTGTGTGTGTGTGTGTGTGTGTGTGTGGTGCGTGTGTGTGTGTGTGTGTGTGTGTGTGTGTGTGTGTGTGTGTGTGTGTGGTGTGGTGTGGGGGATGTGCTTGCATGCAGGTTATCGGGCTGTCTCATCACAGCAGAAGGATGTTCCTCTCTGGCCTCAGCGTTGAGGTCCAACCCAACCCATCTAAAAGAACTGGACCTGAGCTTCAACCATCCTGGAGATGATGGAACGAAGCAGCTCTCTGCTGTTCTGGAGGATCCAGAGTTGAGCCTGGAGGTCTCAGGTAGATGCAAACACCCTCCCTAAAATGAAGACCTGATACTATTTATTGATGAGCATGGAGACCTTCCAGACGTTCGGTGGTTCAAGCAGCACATTGTGAGATCTGAACCACCTCTGAGCTGAGAGATGTGATGCTTTCTGGACCTTCAGGGTACGAGAACCCACATAAGGGAGAATAAAAGGGTCACGTCAGAGATACAAAAAGATCAGGTGATGCCAGCACAACCATCTGGGCTGCAGCCACTGCCTGTGAGGGAATCCTTAGAGAGAAATAGGCAAAGTTCTCCTCCATGACGTTTGCATATGGAGAGATGTCACAAATCCAGCTCTGAGGTTCACAAACCGATCAAGAGCAAACCGGTTCAGGAGGCCGACCCAAAGTCAGGGACGAACAGTGTAGAGCTCAAGGTTGAGGTGGCATCTGTTGAACCTCTGTCCTGCCTTGGATTTCATTTCCTCTGTGTCTTCTCCCAATCCAGACTGGACCATTGTGGGAAAGAGAGACTTAAGAGTGGTGTGAAGAAGTGTAAGTGATCAACTTGATGCGTCAGCACGTCACACTCTGAAAAAAGCAGCAGTTACTGGACTCAGTTGTGTTTCATGAGCTGGTTCCTGGTTCCTCCTCTCTCCCTTTAGATCACTGTGAGCTCAGCGTGGACACAACAACACCGTCCACAGTCAATCCAATGTCCAACAACAGGGTGATGAGGAAGTGGCCAAGAACCAACCATATCCAGCCCATCCAGAGAGGTTTCAGGACTGTCCCCAGCTGCTGTGTAGCAACAGCCTAACTGGTCGCTGTTACTGGGAGGTGGAGTGGACAGGATATGTTTACATTTCTGTAGCATACAAAAGATCCGGAGACATGGAAGCAGTGTCCAAAGCTGGTTTGGAAGGAATCAGCAGTCTTGGAGCCTTGTGTGTACTAACAGAGGTTACTCTGTCCTCCACGATGACAAAAGTGTAGCCCTCCTCACCTTCTCATCCACTGATCCTCGGAGAGTCGCCGTCTATGTGAACACCACCCCGCTGGCACTGTGACCTTCTACAGAATCATCACCGACAGCCTGGTCCACCTCCATACATTCACAACCACATTCACTGAACCGCTGTTCCCCGGCTTTGGCTTTAGTTTATGGTCTGGGTCCTCGACCAGTTCCTCGGTGCATTTGTGTTCGACCGCAGGAGAAGCTTCCGTCTGAAGAAACACGAGGGTTGAGCTCACGGCCTGAATATGAGTTCTAGACCTGCTGGATGTTCATCATGAAGGTTCCGTCTGTCCAACCAACCTCATCTTTCCTATTGCTGATTCCACAGGTTGTCAGGAGAGAGCAACGTGATCCTAGGAAAACTGGCTGTTTTTCTACACCTTTGTTCTTTATTTTAATTTTCCTGGTGAGATTAAACCTCTTTTTCCAAAGCGACTCAGCCAAGTTGGCCTCATCCTTCATGATCACCATGAGAACTCACAGATGTAAACAGTAACATAGATCCCAAGAGGAGACAGAGAGCTTAGAACGGACAAGAGACAAAATTAACATCCAACATCAGAAAAGCAATGTCATTCTCAATTTAAGGGTCTTGAATTGTCCAAGCGTGAACTATGGGGTGTTTAGAATGTTATTCCACAGCCAGCTAAATAATCATAGAGCTCTGGAAAGGCTGCCATCTAGTGGAGCAAATGTTGTAGGCACCGTATAACACAACTGTGATCATCAGTATAAGATTAAGATTAAGATGTACTTTATTCATCCCCGTGGGGAAATTGAATTATATTATAGTAGCAACCTATACAAAGTATAGAAACAGAATAAATAAATACGGATAAGATTAGAACGTTATAAGCATATATACAGCATATATATAAGCATATATATATAATATATACATAATATAATATATACATATTATAAGCATTATAAGTATATAGACATAATATAGAATAAAATAGAATAAAGAATCAATAGAAAAATCAGGTCGTCAACGCTGTGCCGTTCCGCCCCATGGTGAGGGCGTCCACGGTCTGCGGCCTCCACCCGTCTCAACGCTGTGCCGTTCCACCCCATGGTGAGGGCGTCCACGGTCTGCGGCCTCCACCCGTCTCAACGCTGTGCCGTTCCGCCCCATGGTGAGGGCGTCCGCGGTCTGCGGCCTCCACCCGTCTCAACGCTGTGCCGCTCCGCCCCCATGGTGACGGCGTCCGCGGTCTGCGGCCTCCACCCGTCTCAACGCTGTGCCGTTCCGCCCCATGGTGAGGGCGTCCGCGGTCTGCGCCTCCACCCGTCTCAACGCTGTGCCGCTCCGCCCCCATGGTGGACGGCGTCCGCGGTCTGCGGCCTCCACCCCCTTCAACGCTGTGCCGCTCCGCCCCATGGTGAGGGCGTCCACGGTCTGCGGCCTCCACCCACCCTCTCAACGCTGTGCCGCTCCGCCCCCATGGTGACGCGTCCACGGTCTGCGCGCCTCCACCCGTCTCAACGCTGTGCCGCTCCGCCCCCATGGTGAAGGCGTCCGCGGTCTGCGGCCTCCACCCGTCTCAACGCTGTGCCGCTCCGCCCCTATGGTGAGGGCGTCCGCGGTCTGCGGCCTCCACCCGTCTCAACGCTGTGCCGCTCCGCCCCGATGGTGAGGGCGTCCGCGGTCTGCGGCCTCCACCCGTCTCAACGCTGTGCCGCTCCGCCCCGATGGTGAGGGCGTCCGCGGTCTGCGGCCTCCACCCGTCTCAACGCTGTGCCGCTCCGCCCCGATGGTGAGGGCGCCGCGGTCTCACCGCCGTCCTGCGGCCTCCACCCGTCTCAACGCTGTGCCGCTCCGCCCCGATGTGAAGGCGTCCGCGGTCTGCGGCGTCCACCCGTCTCAACGCTGTGCCGCTCCGCCCCCATAGTGAGGGCGTCCGCGGTCTGCGGCCTCCACCCGTCTCAACGCTGTGCCGCTCGCTCCGATGGTGAGGGCGTCCGCGGTCTGCGGCCTCCACCCGTCTCAACGCTGTGCCGCTCCGCCCCTATGGTGAGGCGTCCGCGGTCTGCGGCCTCCACCCGTCTCAACGCTGTGCCGCTCCGCCCCGATGGTGAGGGCGTCCGCGGTCTGCGGCCTCCACCCGTCTCAACGCTGTGCCGCTCCGCCCCGATGGTGAAGGCGTCCGCGGTCTGCGGCGTCCACCCGTCTCAACGCTGTTCCGCTCCGCCCCGATGGTGACGGCGTCCACGGTCTTCGGCTCCACCACCCATCTCAACTCTGTGCCGCTCTCCGCCCCCATGGTGGGGCGTCCACGGTCGGCGGCCTCCACCAGTCTCAACGCTGTGCCGCTCCGCCCCCATGGTGACGGCGTCCACGGTCTGCGGCCTCCACCCTCTCAACGCTGTGCCGCTCCGCTCCGATGGTGAGGGCGTCCACGGTCTGCGGCCTCCACCCGTCTCAACGCTGTGCCGCTCCGCCCCCCATGGTGACGCCGTCCACGGTCTGCGGCCATCCACCCCGTCTCACAACGCTGTGCCGCTCCCCCCCCATGGTGAAGGCGTCCGCGTCTGCGGCCTCCACCCGTCTCAACGCTGTGCCGCTCCGCCCCATGGTGAGGGCGTCCACGGTCTGCTGCCTCCACCCTCCTCAACGCTGTGCCGCTCCGCCCCCATGGTGACGGCGTCCACGGTCTGCGGCCTCCACCCGTCTCAACGCTGTGTCCGCCTCCGCCCCCATGGTGAAGGCGTTCCGCGTCTGCGGCCGAGCTATCCACCCGTCTCAACGCTGTGCCGCTCCCCGCCCCTATGGTGAGGGCGTCCGCGGTCTGCGTCCTCCACCCGTCTCAACGCTGTGCCGCTCCGCCCCGATGGTGAGGGCGTCCGCGGTCTGCGCCTCCACCCGTCTCAACGCTGTGCCGCTCCCGCCCGATGGTGAGGGCGTCCGCGGTCTGCGGCCTCCACCCGTCTCAACGCTGTGCCGCTCCGCCCCGATGGTGAGGGCGTCCGCGGTCTCGGCCTCCACCCGTCTCAACGCTGTGCCGCTCCGCCCCGATGTGAAGGCGTCCGCGGTCTGCGGCGTCCACCCGTCTCAACGCTGTTCCCCTCCGCCCCCAAGTGAGGGCGTCCGCGTCTGCGGCCTCCACCCGTCTCTCAACCCTGTGCCGCTCCGCTCCGACGGTGAGGGCGTCCGCGGTCTGCGGCCTCCACCCGTCTCACAACGCTGTGCCGCTCCGCCCCCACGGTGAGGGCGTCCGCGGCCTGCAGCCTCCGCCCGTCTCAACGCTGTGCCGCTCCGCCCCCATGGTGAGGGCGTCCGCGGCCTGCAGCCTCCGCCCTTCTCAACGCTGTGCCGCTCCGCCCCGATGGTGAGGGCGTCCGCGGTCTGCGGCCTCCACCGTCTCAACGCTGTGCCGCTCCGCCCCGATGGTGAGGGCGTCCGCGGTCTGCGGCCTCCACCCGTCTCAACGCTGTGCCGCTCCGCCCCGATGGTGAAGGCGTCCGCGGTCTGCGGCGTCCTCCACACCTCCCGCTGTGCCCCTCCGCCCCCATAGTGAGGGCGTCCGCGGTCTGCGGCCTCCACCCGTCTCACCCTGTGCCGCTCCGCTCCGATGGTGAGGGCGTCCGCGGTCTGCGGCCTCCACCCTTCTCAACGCTGTGCCGCTCCGCCCCCACGGTGAGGGCGTCGTCCGCGGCCTGCAGCCTCCGCCCGTCTCAACGCTGTGCCGCTCCGCCCCCATGGTGAGGGCGTCCGCGTCTGCAGCCTCCACCCGTCTCAACGCTGTGCCGCTCCGCCCCCATGGTGAGGGCACGCCGTCCCGTCTAGAGCGAGCGTGAACATCTGTGATGGCTTTGAAGAGTTTCTGTGTGAGACCCCTGGTGGTGTGACCAGTGTCACCACTGTGTCCTCCACAGCCTTGATGGGGCTGAAGAACAGGTGACCCGACAGCATGGATCCGCTACACCTGCCTCAGGTAACCGTCTTGGTGTCGTCGCTCTAGAACGGAACCGTTTCATTCAGGGTGGCGCCGACGGCGATATGAAGCTTTTCAAACTGTCGACGGCAGAGCGGAGTGTGTTTGGGTCATGGTGGTGGAATTTTACTGCTGCTGGACCCTCGAGTGATCGATATCCTAGTGTGTGTGAGTGTGTGTGTGTGAGTGTGTGTGAGTGTGAGTTAGAGTGTGAGTGTGAGTATGAGTATGAGTGTGAGTGTGTGAGTGTGTGTGAGTGTGAGTGTGTGTGTGAGTGTGAGTTAGTGTGTGAATGTGAGTGGTGTGTATGTGAGTGTGTGGTGTGTGAGTGTGTGAGAACAACATCCCTCCCTCCCTCCTCCCTCTCCCCCCTCTCCCTCTCCCTCCCTCTCCCCCCTCCCTCCCTTCCTCCCTCTTTCCTCTCCCTCCCCCTCTTCCCTCTCCCTCCTCCTCCTCCTTCCTTCCTCCCTCCTCCTCTCCCTTCCCTCCTTCCTCTCCCTTCCTACCTTCCTCCCCCCTCCCTGCCTCCCTCCCCTTCCTCTCCCTCCCTCCCCCCCTCCCTCCTTCCTCCCTCCCTCCCCCTCTCTCCCTCCTTCCTCTCCCTTCCCCCCCTTCCTCCTCCTCTCCTTCCTTCCCTCCTCCTCTCTCTCCCTCCCATCCCCTCTCCCTTCCTCCCTCCCTCCTTCCTCTCCCTTCCTCTCCCTCCCCCTCCCTCCCTTCCTCTCCCTCCCTCCCTCCCTTCCTCCCTCTTTCCTCTCCCTTCCTCCCTCCTTCCTCTCCCTTCCTCTCCCTTTCCCCCTCTCCCTCCCTCCTTCCTCTCCCTCCCTCCTCCTTCTCCTCTCCCTTCCTCTCCCTCCCCCCTCCCGCCCCTCCTTCCCTCTCCCTCCCTCCCTTCCTCCCTCCTTCCTCTCCCTTCCTCCTCCCTCCTTCCTCTCCCTTCCTCCCTCCTTCCCTCCCTTCCTCCCTCCCTTTCCCCCTCTCCCTCCCTCCCTCCCTCCCTCCCTCCCTCCTTCCTCTCCCTTCCTCCCTCCTTCCTCTCCCTTCCTCTCCCTCCCTCTCCTCCTCTCTCTCCCTCCTCCCTCTCTCCCTTCCTCCCTTCCCTTCCTTCCTCTCCCTTCCTCTCTCCTCTCCCTCCTCTCCCTCCCTTCCTCTCCCTTCCCTCCCTTCCTCCCTCCTTCCTCTCCCTTCCTCCCTCCTTCCTC